>NW_026651413.1:505000-613674 GCF_028751815.1 Salvia miltiorrhiza | reverse complement strand
TGTCCGACCTTAGCTCAAATGGGAGAGTAAGGAATAAGCTGCATCACTTGATGTTGCCGGATCCTTGGGTTGTCGGTTCGAATCCGGCAGGTCGGAATTTCTTCTACTTTTTACTACAACGTTTACCACAAAATCATATCTCTATACATAATTTGTAAATTTTTACCACGAAAACATGCTTCATTATTTGATTATTGGATGTAGAAGAAAATAAAGACTTTGCAGCTGTGGTATGCTTCTTCTGAATTCAGGCTTTATTTTTCATTTTACAGAATTTGTTATTTGTGATGTGCTCTGCAACAGGGAAAATGCACTAGCTTTTTTTAATTAGAAAATGCATTAGCTTTAATTAATCATATATTCGTATACAAACTGCCGAGGCTAAGGCTAAGCCTAACACGTAGTCAAATCTTAAAGCTTGTAGGTGTGTTCCAGACATGATTTATTTATTCTTACAAGTACTTTTTCTAAGAATTATTAGTATTTGATAAGTGAAATCATTGTTCAGATTTGTAAAATAAATATCAGTTCTACCTTAACATCGAAACTCACCACCTCCGAACCAATCTCGTGAAATGCAGATTTTTTATTCCCACGAATCTTGACACGTTTGGTTTCGACACAGAAATTAAGAAGTTGTAGATTAATATTTTAAGCGTGTAGGTAATAAAATATAAAAGTGATAAAGTAAAAGAGAGAATGTAATTAAAACCCCTTATTTTTAGACTAATTATTACCTTATTTGAAAATGTGTGAAGATTCGTGGAACGGTCCAAAAAGGAATACGTGTCAAAATTCGTGGAACAATCCAAAAAGAAACACGTGTCAAGATTCGTGGGACGGAGGGAGTAATAATTAGACTTAATTTATGGAGTTTTTGTTCTTATATTTTTAGTAATATTCCCAATTCAATTCTTGATTCGTTCCATAGAGATAATTACATAGCATTAAAAAATGGAGTTTAGAATAGTCTTGTTGCTGCACCAATGATAAACATCAAGCCTCAATCGAGTGCGTAAGAACTTCCACGGATACTAAATTGCAAATACATACAGCAAACAAACAAACATATATATGTGAAGATGCCTAAAGTTAGTCTGTTTCATTACTAAGAAAATGAATTTAAGCAAGGAGACAGAGTAATAACATAAATACTATCTCACCTCATCAGCTCAAGATATGCCACCACCGAGTGGATTGATATGCTTGCATAAATTTACAAGTAATCCTAGTTATACAGATCCCTCATGCAAAGGCATGTCTGAATCGCCGACGTGGTCTATAGATTTGCGCAATGAAGCATTTCTAGAATTTCAATTGTTTTACACCAAAATGACTTACTATGGTATGGAGGTAGTGCAATAGCTTTAGGCGAGGGGTTCAGAGCATTTCAGGTCAACTTCCCTAATCGGCTCATCCTCTTTGGCGTCATCCTACAACAAAAAATACAATGGCATCGATCATTGATAATTACAAATTTGTAACATTTCTCAGTTATTTTGTACATGTGCGAAGAACAGACATTTTCACTATGTATTATTCTTTTAGATTAGGGCTCCAAACATCTTGCGAATAAACGAAGTGAAATATTCTAGTTTTTAATCTAAGTAGAGCATGATGCGTACTTCTTCCTAAATCCATCCATTCAGACAATGAAAAAGTAAATGGAGTTTCCCATTCGCATATATGCAATATACTACTCTGTAGAAATAACTCAACAATCAACCTTTACACAATGTGTTGTGTATCGCTATTTAGTATTTTGTATAAAGGAATACCTATCTATCTATTTATAAAAATATATCAAGAATAAAACTATAGACTAGGTTTATAAGTATAATGCTAAGAGCTGTATGCAGCGGTGGACTAGGTCAAATTTTAAGGAAAAGCAGAAGTTGTGGAAATACCTAACATGGTAAATGTAGATAATCATTACCAAATACTATGATTTTGAGCCTACAACAGTTACTTTTAAGAAAGATAAATTAGAACGCATTTAAGTACCATGTCTTTTGGTTCAGGTTCAGGGAATTCACTCTTCACTCTTCCTGATAGAGGCTTTCTGCACAGGGAAAAATATTCAAAAGCCTTCAGACAAAAGAATAGATATTCTAAAAGAAGTGCACAGATAACAAAGATGTACCGTTCATCATCAATATCCATATCAGAGTCAGGATCATATCTCTCATCCTCTCCATCATGATCTTCTTCCATCTGAATACAAAACATGTTAAGAACAGTTAATATAGAGTTTCCAAAGGTTGATACCTTTAAATTTTAACTGTTTAGAGGATAGATGAACGTAACATTTGCAAATATTATATCATCGGTTTAATTGAAATTATCGATTCATCGACACACATATACTATTAAGTGCGAGTCAGTAATTCTGATCTTCCTTTTTCTTTCACAAAGTTGCTTGTGCTTATTTGCGGAAAAGGTCATATAAAAATATTTTCATCTGTTATTTCAGTTGTCTTGGGAAACAAAAAGAGAGGTATAATAATCTAATATCTAATAGATGCATAAAATGACTATACATAAACTTTAGTACCATATTCATATGAGCTGCTTCAGTTCTTTTGTAGTTGCATTTTAAGGTCAGGAATAGAATGCCAGAAATGTGGCATCAATTTTTCAATATATATCCTGCTATTTGGGTGAATTAGATCTTTAATGTCAGTGGAGAGCAACTCAAAGATAGTGCAGAGAATGCAAACAAGCAATGAGCCATTATGTGTTGGAAGTGGCGCTCACTCAGTACTGGCCCAATAAAACCTAGGCATTCTATAAAAATGTTGCATGCCATATTATTAGCTAAAGCCATACAATGATAAGAAACCTAACTATTGGATGCAAAACTAACCTGTGGTAGTTCACTATCTGGTGGCCGCTCCTGGAACTGGACACTTGGTGCATGCTGAAGCCTTGAGAGATTATCAAGAAGCTTTGATCTGATCTCTTCCAATAAATGACGGGAGTTCTTATTTTCCATGTTACTTGGAGCAACATGCAGAGTATAATCAGGGCCAAAATATTCATAGTATTCATGTTGTGGCATCTTGTCATCAAGTTCAATACCAAGTGCTACACCTGTCTGTAAAATCACATTCGTCAATCATTAGTAAGAGAGACTACCATAACAACAGACTGGGAAAGGAGGTGGTGGGGGGGTGGGGGTTACATATTGAAAAGATCATACATATTAATTTAGAGGAAGCATGTCAAAACCTTCTCATTTTCCATGAAAATTAAGATGCGGGCTTGGGAATGGGGAGTGTACTCTATGTCACTGTTCCATTTAATGAGAGACATCTCTACATTGACAGTGTATGCTCACAGATGACAATTTTCTATAGGAAACACACTTCTCATAAGGCTTTCTAAAGCAACAAACAATGTAGCTTTGCTTTGAATCATAAAGGAATATACGTTTGTTTTTCAAGCAATTCCATAACATGGACAATTCTAAAATTTGGCATCTGTTATCCTACTAGCATGTCTGAATCTCATCTATATATTAAATTCTACAATGGGTTGAGGTGCGTACGAGTAATATTGAGTTTCATTTTCATAAAATTCAATTTATCAGATAACTTTTCTGCAGAAACAGCACAAAAATAAAACTGATTGATAATTTGGTTCAAAGTGATAGTTGAAGACTAAATGGCTTACCTCATAACACCAGCAACGAGCAACATTACGTATAGTGTAACCACCACCACCTAACAACAGTAGAGGCACGTTGAATGATCTCATAAACTTTACACACTCGGCATGGCCTTTAATGGAGAGATTAAAGCATCCTAACCGATCTCCAGACAGCGAGTCTGCACCACATTGTAATACTACAGCACCAGGTTTAAAAATTTCCATAACCTTTCCCATTATTGGCTTAAATAGAGACTGATAGCTTTCGTCATCAATTCCATCATCCAAGGGAACATTCAAAGAGTAATATTTTCCCTTCCCATATCCAATGTCTCGTACATCGCCTGTACCAGGAAAATAATCTCCAAATTTATGAAAGGAAACAGTCATCACCCTGTCTGTAGTGTAAAATGCTTCCTCAACTCCATCACCATGGTGAATATCAATGTCTACATACAGAACACGCTGCAAAAAGGAAATGAATTAAATTAGAAAATAATAAAATGTCAATGTACAAATGCAGTACCAATTACTTTTTTCAAATTTCAATTAACATGCTCTAAAGATCCAATAAATGCAGGACAAATCCTGGTGGTTATGCAGCAAAGAAGAAGATTTAATTATTTTAGGACTTAAGAGAATGAAGCTGGGCAATTGAAACACCAGAGGTATCTGGACAGCAATAATCATGACATAAATTTGTCAAAAACAAATTATAAAAAAACTTAATATGGACTCCAATCTGTTCAAAATTGCTGAAATCAAAGACTAGAGTCACAAACATTAATATAATTTAGTGGAATGAGTTAGCCTTCTTCATGGTTAAGTTCTTTTTTTCAACTCGGCATCAAATCAACTAAGAAATACTTCATGCTAAGAAAGATTATCTTGGTATGCTTAGAATAAATTTATAAGATAAGTTTTAGTGGAGACGAGCTGTAGCAACATAAGGAAACAACAACAGATTCTCAAAAACACATATTTCTTGTAAGATGCTGCTCCAGATTCCTGCAATCCAAGAAATCTGGAAATACAAAACAGAAAAGAGGGGCACATAAGTAGAACCAACCTCATGAACTTTTAGAAGTTCTAAGATAGCCAGCACGATGTCATTCACATAGCAAAAACCAGAAGCCTCGCATTTCTTGGCATGATGCAACCCACCAGCCCAATTCACTGCTATATCACAATGTCCATGATTCAGCTTCACGGCCCCACCAACTGAACCACCAGCATAAGTCTGGCAGAACGAGTAGAGACCATCAAATACAGGACAGTCTTCACCAACATTAAACCTCTTCAGCTGCCTGAGCTGCTCCTGTTGCGTCTCTGGTGTGATGCTCCTCAGAAAAGAAACATAATCATCGGCATGAAATCTGCAGAGATCTTTGTCCCTAGCGGGATTCGGCTTGAGAACGTGCATATGCTGCAACAATCCATAATGTGCAAGAAGGAAGTGCGTCATGCGAATCCTGTGCGGCTTCATCGGGTGACCTTGCCCATAGTAATAATTCCCGACCTCTGGGTCATAGAAATAGCTTACTTTCCGCTTGACCCCATCGGCTCCAGATGCTAAAGAATTGCCTCCGGTATCCATTCACCACTGAGAAATAGGTTACTTTTAATCACCGAAACAACAACTGAAGATTGCAACAAATGAATTGATAATTAGAGAATGAACTAGGTCAAGCACGCCAACGACAGGAAAATAATTTATTAAGATTCACAGAAGAACAATTAGCTAGTCAGTAGAAAAATTGGCTAAATCGTCAATTGAGGATTTAGTTTGTGAAAGACAAAGCAAAATCTAAGCTTGAATGCAACTACAACTCAAACCTGTGGTTTTTTTTTTTTTTTTTAATTCGCAAATCGTAATATAATAAAGCAAAAAGATTAAGCGATAATCTATCAAAGAAATTGTTCAAATAAAACAACAAATCAACATTTGTCTACAAATACTACAAAAAAAAAAAAGGAATAAAAAGAGTAGCGGGAAAGTTTTAGTTCTGAGATTTGAGAAGTTAAATTTATTCAAAAGAAACCTCAACATCAAAAGCAGCTAGTAATCGAAGCAACACGAGGAGAAATCACAAGTAATAATCGAGTGCACACAGAGAAAAAGGGATTAGCGAATGTAGCAGCGAGAAGCTAGAGAGAGAGAGAATTTACCGAAGAGGTGAAGAAGGTTGAAGTTGAATATGAATTTAAGCGGACGAGCTTCCAATACAAAGCTAAACGGGATTTCGGCGTTAGGTATTTATTAATTAATTATTCATTTATTTCTTTTCTTTTTCTTTTTTATTTTGTTTCTTTATATTCTATTCAGTGAATTGGACCGGAACTTTCTTGAATTTTGTTAGTTGACGATTCAAATTTAGATTTATTTTTCATTTGTTTCTTACTTTTACGTCATAAATAGATTGACTTGTAAATAATTCAAACAGGTGGAAATTATGAAGTTTGAATATATTACTATGACCTATGAGTAATTATATAGTAATTGGTATATTACATTGGCTAGTTATATTATACATTGACACCTTACGCAGCAGCGTAAATAAAAATTCTATGATAATTTGAATAAAAAGTTGTTAGAACCGGGTACACGATCGAGATATTACAAAATAAATATTTTGAGATATTACAACTCAAAATAATTGAAAATATTACAAAAGAAAATAATTTGAGAAATTACAACTCAAATAATTTTATACAACTGAAATATACTGTATAAATAAATTATACGTATAATAAGTCGAGTCGAGATGAATCTCTTCCCGCAAGAAGATTATCGCCCCGGTAGTGCTCTTCGGTTTAGGCGTATCTTCCCCAAAGGTAAAACGACTTCGTCTCGTCGGATGTAGCACCACAATCCGGCGAGCTCCGGCGAACTGAATAAGGATCGAAAACTGAGCTAGAGGTGGAATGCAGAATGCAGACTATTTTGTGAGTTGTGAGTTGTGAGTTTTCACAGTGAATTCTAAAGCTCACCACACACCCATATTTATAGGTGTTAAACCGAGTGTGAACGGATCGGCAGTCAACTCCGGCGGCTGCGGTAGGTGGCCGCAATCGTTGAACGCAGAAGTTGAAACAGTCAATTCCGGCGGCTGCGGTAGGTGGCCGCAATCGTTGAACGCAGAAGTTGAAACTGATTTTCCCTCTTCAACATTCAAACTTTGACATACAATATCTCACTCACCGGAAATCGGTTTTGAGACTTCAAGTATATCACGTTGATCTACTCGAGATGTAGATTAACATCCAATTATTATTTTAATTAAATAATAAATATTTAATTAAATAATAATTTTCAGATTTGGCATAAAACCATATTTCCAACAAAAGTTTGCCAAAATATTAGTACTATATTGTATACACATGATGTACATGATATTTGACATCTCTCTTTCTGTAAGGACAAAGTCCAGAAAATATAAAGGCTAGAGGTCTAAGATAGGATTGTTTTATTGTTATTATTATTCAAAACTGAGGCAATTAGATTTGGATATAAGAATGAAGAGTGGTCCTACTCCTAGGTTACATATCATATGTGATGAAGAGAAAAAATGAGGAGCACCAAAGAAGAAAGACACTAAATGCTCTGATTGGTGGAATCAATTTTTAAATAAATTAGGAGAAAGATATCAACATTGTGAATAATAGATGGTCTCATTTCGCAAGATGGCAAAAAGGTAGTTATTCAGCATCAACACGCAACCAATTCTTATCTCTAATTGAATTCCATTAGAATAAGTTTTTTAAAGATGTGTTTATCAAAAAAAAAGATTTTTAAAGATAGGATGTCAGGTCACGTCATCATTCGGCGAAATACACGTGAAGATTATAAGTGACAAAATTATCCTCACTTGAAGCACGTGAGACCAAAAAGGCCCGATTACCATTATATTTACAGATGTGGTCTTGAGTACACCCGGGTGTACCGTACACCTGGATTAACCCGTACTCATATCCTAACCCGCATCTTGACTCAAATAGTGTAAATGACACTATTCGATTATATAAATGGTACTGCTTGTAATTGACATTATTCTGTTATATAAATGACACTATAACATTGTAAATGACACTGTATATAATTGACACTATTCAGAAATATAAATAATACTCTATAATAGACACTATAAGATTATAAATGAAACTATAATATTTTAAATAACACTATAAGATTGAAAATGACATTATAACATTTTAAAATATTACAGTGTCAATTATATAATTGAATAGTGTCAATTATAAGCAGTGTCATTTACACGATTTAGGTCGGGATGCAGATATATATTAATATGCGGGTCAAGATTTGGATGTGAGTCAATCCTGATATTCGGTATACCCGAGTGTACAGAAGATTTTGTGATATTTACGCACTCACAATATCTTTTCTAAAATTCTTGAGAAATTAATAAAAGAAAGCAACAAGTTAGATCGAGTATTATCTTTGAAATTATTTCTTTCCATCACACTTTCATCGACCCATTCCCATCAACGTTCCACGAATCCCCGAATTTATTAATCTCATTCATCTAGGCAACAAGATATCTGCGGAATCACTCTGGTTCCTTCACATTCAAGGACACCAACTGGTTTTAATCCATTTCTACTCTAAAATTTCTCTGTTCTTATCGTTGAGAATTAAACCCATTCAAAACAACACATAATATGTAAGGATATGTGAAGTACCCAATTACTAGTGCCCAGGCCAGTCAATGTTATATAATTGATAAATCTACTAATAACTACTACAAATATATAAAGATATAGTATAGAAAATAAATTAAGATGTATTAAGCATGTATTGATGGAGATGAAGCTGCATTTACTTTCATGGCTAAACAAAATCACCTCAGCCTCGACTCCTTTTATGTTTTTCGTATATACTTTTCTTTCATTCTTTAAAATAAACAGCATTAACTACATTACTGCATATCTATCATTGATTTTATGCCATTAAGACTCAGTGACCTTGTGTAGTCTCAAACAAACCGCATGCACAAAGCAAAGAGATCACCAAATGCCTCAGTTCAATGACATTACATTGCCGAAAATAATTGAATCATTGTTACATTACGCACCTAAAACATCTTTCATGGGCGAAGTAAATTATAGACAACTAAATAAGATTAACTGTAACAGAGCAGGGAGATTAGAGGCCTTCAAGATCCATGAGATTTGGATAATGAAGTCGGATACTTCTGCACCTTCATGGTTTCAAGCACAGACTTGAACTCACTGTGGAAAGATGTTACTGACCTCTGTCGACATGCAAAAGCAGCTTTAAACTGTTTGATATCTTCTTCGAGCTTCTTTCTCCTCCTTACTTCAGTGTTAAGCTCCTTTAGAACTCTGTCCTTTTCGCCACTAATTTGTGTAAGAATTTGAGACGAACTGGAGATTCTATGGAGCACTGCATCTCGGTCTTCTTTTAAAAGATGAAACTCCCTTTCCAAGCTATGAAGTTTTCCTTCAGAAACCGTAAGAAGCTGGTTTCTAACTTCCAACTCCTTTTCCAAGTCATTGTACTTATGTTTGATTTCTTCGACTTCATTTTCCAATGCCTGGAGCATTTGAGACGAACTGGAGGTTCTTTCAAGGGCTGTATCTCGCTCCTCTGTTATAAGACGGAACTCCCTTTCCATGCTATGACATTTTCCTTCAGAAACCTCAAGTAGTTGATTTTTAACTTCCAACTCTTTTTCCAAGTCATTGTTCTTATCTTTGATTTCTTCGACTTCATTTTCCAATGCCTTAAGTGTTTGAGACCAGCTGGTGATTCGCTCGAGTGCTGCATCTCGTTCTTCCGTTACAAGATGGAACTCCCTATCCATGCTATGATATTTTCCTTCAGAAACCTCGAGTAGCTGATTTTTAACTTCCAACTCTTTTTCCAAGTCATCGTACTTATGTCTAATTTCTCTGACTTCATTTTCCAATGCCTGGAGCATTTGAGATGAACTGGAGGTTCTTCCAAGGGCTGCATCTCGGTCTTCTGTTACAAGACGGAACTCTCTTTCCATGCTATGATATTTTTCATCAGAAACCTTAAGTAGCTGATTTTTAACTTCCAACTCTTTTTCCAAGTCATTGTACTTGTGCTTGATTTCTTCGACATCATTTTCCAATGCCTGGAGGGTTTGAGACAAACTGGAGATTCTTTCAAGCGCTGCATCTCGATCTTCTGTTACAAGACGGAACTCTCTTTCCATGCTATGATATTTTTCATCAGAAACCTCAAGTAGCTGATTTTTAACTTCCAACTCTTTTTCCAAGTCATTGTACTTATGTTTGATTTCTTTGACTTCATTTTCCAATGCCTGGACCATTTGAGACGAACTGGAGATTCTTTCAAGCGTTGCATCTCGGTCTTCTTTAACAAGACGGAACTCTCTTTGCAAGCTATGATATTCTCCTTCGGCTACCTCAAGTAGCTGATTTTTAACTTCCAACTCTTTTTCCAAGTCATTGTACTTGTGTTTGATTTCTCCAACTTCATTTTCCAATGCCTGCTTCCAACAAGCAATTTCTCCCCCCAAAGTGCCCTTCACATTGAAACACGAGTTTTTAGGGTTTAGTAAAGAATGTAACAACAACATATATGTACCTAATATATTCTGTAAAGTTACTGGAATAAAGGAAAATTTTGAATCTATGAATGGCGAGGCCACGCATTCCTGCTTACAAATTCATGAATCTAAAATAATCAGCATCTGTGACTGAAGAAATAGACATTGCAGGCCACAACACCATCTAATAAAGTCTAAATAGCAACATTGGCTATGATTACTGCCTCCTGATCATGGGGATTAATAAATCATACAATGACTCAACATTCAGCACGAGGTTCTGGCATGTCATTAACTTCCAGAATCATACTAAGTCCAGAATCGTACCTCATCTACTACATCATGTAATCTAACAATACAAAAAGAGCAAAGACGACACCAGAAAAATGAAAATGACAAAAGGAGAAGATATTATGCTGAGGACTGAGCTAATTTCTGGGAATTGCATTATGCAGGAGAGTGGTTATAGACAAAACTTCAGATATATGTATGATGCTCCGGTATTTTACTCATCTTGAAAATCCTTCTGTATCTTAGTTTTAACCTAAGCTAACCTTATATACAAGTTATCCAGATGACTCATAGGAGGAATCACCTCTGTTCTCGCTGGCACATAGCTTTATCTTAAGAAAAACATGACATAAACTTATAGCACTTGCAGCTTACTGCAGGAGCAGGACTAATAGAACACTCGTTTTCTATGGTCTGTTATAGCAATGCAACGAATAATTTGCTACTTATAATTTCTCATGTGATTGAAAAGTTTATCCATTTTTCCTTGTAAATACTTCATCATTTCTTCATGTCATTGCCCATCAATGTGCAAACAATCCATCTCCTAATTAACATTGAAAAATGTGTTAAATGAGAATGTTCCTGGCATCCTGTGCACACCTAAAACTATTTTAATTGGGTACTGGTTGGGTTATGTCCAGAGCTAAGCAGATCACATAGTTTCTATCAATTTTAAACAAACTAAACAATAACCACAGCCAGAGATTCAACTAAAAAAACATAACAAACTAAAAATAGTAGGAAGTGCACTAAAATATAAGTTTACGAAGTATTTAACATGATAAAACCAGGAACATCAGTAAAGAATTCTGTATAAACCTGCGATTATGAGCTTGAAGTAGGAGAAACACATTCCAATTGTGAGGACAAATAAGAAAATTGGCATGCGAGATCTTGATATATATGACCAGGCAGCTACCTTAGTATTGCTGCTGTAAGTAGAATTCTGCTTATGTTCATCCCCCATAGTTGTTCCATCTGATGAAACCCAGGAGTAAACTGCAGCACACAACTTCTGATGGAGCATGTTGCATTGCTCTTGTACGAAGCATTCATCTAATGAAGAGGGTCTCTTGCCATCCACAGCCATCAATAGATGAGATTCTAAAGTTGAGAAAAGGGAGGTTCCAACTTCAGTTGTGGTAGCGAGTATTTGAGAAATTGCAGATTTCTCATCAGCTATAATGTTCTGCTCAAGGAAAATACCGCAAAGATATTAGTGTTAACAGAATTCTTTTAGTCCAACCTTTTTCATATCTGAATGCATTAAAACTGCTTTACCTGTATAATAGAAAAAACTTCGTTGTGAATGCCTTTGCAATGTGTCACAGTCTCAAGCAGCTTTTGCGGAACTTCTAGTGTCGGCAATATCTCTAGTTGAAGTTCAGATTTCTCTTTTGTCAATTGGTCATTAAATGAGACTTGTTCCGAATACTTCCTCTAGAGTACGTAAAAGAAGCAAAAAAGGAAGAGTTGGCTTATAGAGTCACTCTATTAACGTAAATAAAAGAACGAGCTAAGTTGATTCCTACACACAGAATATAACTAATCATCCAAAGGTACAACCATTTACAGAAACTAACCTTGAATTCATCTCTTTCCTCTATGACAAGCTCTAGCTGTCTGCGGAGATTTTGCATTTCTTGATTGGAATTCTCCATTGAGCAATCCTATACAGATACCAGCATATTCAAACATTTTAAGTTAATGCTGAAAGTAAATAGAAGTAATTATCTTTGTAGCAAGATGTGGAAATACAATCCACATTCTTAACTCCCTTCTCATATTCTAGAATGCCTAGATGAATAAAAGGGACGGTATTTGAACATGAAATAGTGTGTGTTACTTTTCATAACTTGGACATGTACTAAAGCCCATACCTATGCCCTTAGTTCTAGGGATGTCAGGATGTCAAATTCTTAATCAGATGAGTAAATTTCTAAGATATCATGCATACATGTTGAGAAATCACAACTTATGGTTACATGTCTAATATGTATGCCACAAATATCATAAAATCCCTGCTGCATCACTTTCGGGGCCAAAATATTGCAAGTAAATCACCAATTTCAAAAAAACATCAGTGGAGGAAAATCTTCTTTGAGATGAAGTAGAGCAATTCCTTCTAACAAGTAACAGAAAATAGTAAACAAAAGATAACAATTTAGGGTACACCGGAAACAATTGCTGAAAGTTATGCATTGTAAAATACCTCACTAATTGGAAATGATTGGACCTTCCTTGACGGAGGCGTATGAAGTGAATCGAGGTCAACTATGTAACCTTTATTCATTTTCATCCATGTATCTTCATCAGCAAAATCACCAAACATATCTGGAAGAGGGCTACACTCTGGTTGGCTTGAGTAATGCGACCGCTTAGCAACAAAAACATTAGGAAGTGTTTTAAGACATGGTGTATTAAAAGCATCTTCCTGGCGCATGCTGTGACTACAGCTACTTTCATCTGGAAGGCATTCTTTGACCCCATTCTGTCCAGCAGCATTAATTTTGAAACGTATTCTAATCAGAATAGTATAATGAGTATAACACGAACGTAACTGACTTCAAACGAAGCATAAGGAATGAACATAGAAGTCTTTAGCATTGTTCACCCCACCAAAACCTGGTTAGACCTAATTGAAAATCAAATATTGTTGAAAAGAACTTGGTAAACATGAGACTTCCATTGATTTTCCGCTGAAACATCTTCCCATTATGGGTATAGAGGGGGGGGGGGGGGGTACAGATAAACTGACACTAAATTCAGTTAAGTGGTTATCAGACTTACTACATAAATATGAAAAGAAGAGGATACTTATTCTCCCTGATAGAAAATGGAATGCAACATGTGAAAAATGAGCACAATTTAAATCTAAATGAGGTGATCCTAGAAGGTATGAATAATAATCAGGGTGGAAGTATAAACCACAAGTTATGTTGATGATAACAGAAAATAACTATAGCTGAAAATGAGGTCAAGGAAGAGAAAGTTATACATGGGAAGAGCTTCTATCAGAGTCTGACAAGGTAACCAGATTGCTAAGATTGTAAATTTTCATTTGCTGCTCCTTAATGCATTGTTCCCGCTCCTTTTGTGATCTCCTTTCCTCTTCTAGTTCTGTGGCGAGCTTCTCCCGCTCCAATTCATACTGTTACAACAGTAGAAGGCGTTAGGTGTTTCAGTCAGAAGAAGAAGAAGAAGAAGAAGTTACCTTCAGCATGTCATTCCTCAGTTTCAAGATTTCTTTCTCCAATACTTCGGCATGAGACCCCTAGAGTAATAATTGGGTTAGATAGTGCCCGGTCTAATTCTCCTGAAAATAAATGATCGGGATACCTGAAGTTTACTCCGAAGTTCCTCTATTTCTAATTTTTGTCTCTTCAATAGAGCAGCGTCTGTCAATATCTGGAAAACATTAAAATCACTCAGGTTTTTATCAGCAAAGGGAAGATCTCAACATATACGTAGTTCCAATGACAAAACAAAGCTCCAGTTTGAAGCAAAGATAGCAACAATATGTATCAAGTGAGGACATGTAAATGCCATTGATTTGTTGAATGTAGTGTTATTATAAAGGAAACGACAACGAAATGATAAATCTGACTGTTAAATGAGTACCAACTACCATGCAAACCTAATTTTACATCTTTCTAGATCTCGTAATAAAACATAGACTACATGTAAGCATCCATCTTGATGGATTTTGGAAGGAAACAGTAATCACTCTCCACAATCAGAACTGAATATTTGGGTGAATCTGTCTAACTAAGTTCTAGAATGCTTTCTTTTATTACCATGTCTTCTAAAAACATATGCTATCTTAACATCTCAGATTTCTTCTTCCAGAAGAAGTTAAAAGTTTAATGTATAAAAGAGGTAATGTGCTGGACTTTACAGTAGTAAAAAGAATATATCGTCAAATTCTTTAATCAATAGGTGCATAAACCATACCTAATAAAGTATATAACCTCAAAAGGCTTAGTTATACTTACGAATGCATTACAATGGGAGAATTTGAACAAAGCAAAATCATATTAGCAGTTTCTTCACATGCCACATCTAAAGTAAGGAAGAAGCAATATAGACATCCAAGAAATTTTCCAAACTGTTATAACAGACCTCATTCACTTGAACACAGTTGGTTATCCTCTTTGCTCTGCTAGCGAACTGAAGAGTCCCTTTTGATTCTTCTATGTGGATCTGTATGTAATATTAATCATCAACAATATGATCTTAATTACAAAAAAATAAAGGAAAAACAGCGGCTATGTACCTCTTCAGGCGCAACGGTACAAATTATTGAAGTTTTTGCATTTCCACCTAATGCGGGCTGAAGAATGCGAGTAAGCTTACTGTCCCGATAAGGGATGTGAGCCCTGCAAATGATATTTTATGATGAGTTATGGACTTCAATACCTGGTTTAACAAATAGACACCTGCAACTACCTTTGCTTTCCACCCTCGCTCAGTTTGTTGATCACATTACCAAGAATCATTAAGCTCTTGTTAATGTGCTTTCCTTCCTTCAAACGCACTCCGCCAGCACCAGTTTTTGCTACTCTTTCAGACCCGGCTAAGTCAACTAAATTCTGCTCCCAAGAAATCAAACAAACATCGATCAAATATAACAAAAAATGAGAAGATACGGTATGATTTTTTGGTTAAGAAAAGAGAGTTAACTGAATCAGGACAGAATTATTATATGAGTTTGTTTTCACACTTGCTATTAAATGAGTACAAGTGAAGTCTTTTTAACTTTCTACCATTTTTTTGGTAAGTATTTTCCCACATTTCTTTAATACAATACTGACTACAGTCTGCTCAAATGAATCAATAAGTTGAGTTCAGACTTCTTAATATAAGGACAACAACAAATTAACATTGAATGACTTGCTTGAATAGGTACTAACCAGGACAGAGACACGGATAGCATCATCAGGACTATCATTGAATCTGTTATCATTCCCTTTGCTTTCGATTACCTAATCGTGAAATACAATGCATTGCAGTTAATGAGATACACAGAAATCATAAATCACTCAGTTAAAGCAAGTGACATAAACTTTCAAGCAAAGTGCCTCATTAGAGAGAGAAAGGGAGAGGAGGTGAAGAAGGAAGAGAAGAACATACCATCCTAAAAATAGTATGTGATCTACTGCTCCGAGCATTCATGTTGGTATCACCAAAATGCCTATTAGCTGCCAAATGAAAAAATCTCTCTAAGAACTTTCAAGTATAAGCCCAAGAAACAATGTACTGATTTCATGCCATTTTACTTGCGTTCTAATCCAATATCAAACCTTCTCCGAGTTGGATAAGTTGGAGCACTTGGTCAGCACTGTTTACAATTTCCTCCCTTAGCCCTGCAACAAATACTCCACGCTGGAAAGCAACAAAAGTCAATGCTCTTATACATTTGAATAAATATGGTATAATGGATGTAACCATGACTTACCACCAAACTCTCATGAATCTGAAGTTTTTGATTTTCCACAGAAAAAAGATCATTAATGTCTTCATTGTAAATTTCCATATAGGAAACTCGAATCAGAAACTCCCTATCCGATGTCTAAACAAAACAAAGCCAAATTGAATCCTGTTAGATACCAATTGCAAAATATATCATGGCGGCACAATGTTATCTTACCTCCTCAATTTTTTGAAAAATGTCTCTGACAGCTCTATGGATAATTCCTGGATCATTTTCTGAACCATTCATAGTAAAAGTTTTTCCACTACTAGTCTGTCCATAAGCAAATGCAGTTCCTAGATTACCATTATTTTGTACCAGTAAGATATTTTTTTACAGATAATAAAACAAAATGCTCAACAGAGATGTAATATAAGCTCATGAGAGGGCAGTCATAATGAATAGAAGTTGAAGAAGGACAAATCAATTAACTCCTATAAACAAACCATCATGAAAACGATGGGTAACAAGAGCTGGAATACAAAAATATTACCTCCCTAAGAGATACACTACCAAAGATTACCACCCGGCACGATTCAATACAAGTTTTCTAACTCAGCAGTTATCCAGTCTCTCGTGTCTGAATCTCCTTTATATGTTCACATGAAAGAGGAACTATCAACTTTACAAGAATCTTCCTTCAGCATGGAAATGATCATGCTCCATGACCATGATTAACCATCATTATGATGACTCTTAACTTTATCCGTATTATGCCTGAGCTCTTGCCTTTATACTCAGAATTTATTCATTCAACTTCGCAAACAATCGTTTTACTAATCAGTTTAATCGACATGAATTTCCATTAGCTCATGATTTTCATTAAATCTAGAAAAGCATAACTCCTTAGCATTTTAATCTCCAAGCATTACTCTATTCAAAAGAATCAAACACACACACAAAAAAAAGCGCACCATTAAACCCCTGAATAGCAGCATTAATTATGTCCTTGATCAGAAGCTCGTACACTGTACCATTACTGCAGTCCTGATCGAACAAATGATCTGCAAAAAAAAAAAAATACAAAAATCGAAAGCATAACTATAAAATTTCCAAAAATAATTGAGCTCGTACACGCACAGGAAAAACGATCTCAACTTACCAAAAGCATAAGAAATCCCAGAAATGGGGGTGCCGTGAGATCTGTGCAGCGAAATACGGTTGCTTTCAACCTTCCAGTTAAATCCATTAACAATTTCTTCGTTCGCAGATGGTCTCACTCTCACTGCTACGCAGATCTTCTCCATTTCTCTCAATCACGCAGACTGTTTTAATTTCTGTGTCTTTCTTCCTGCTTCGTGTTTTCTGGGTGTACCAATAATTTGAGAATTGTTGGGTCTTTTTGGCCAACGGGCGGATTTCAATTGAAATTTGAAAACATGACTTTACGGAATTACCCTTTGAGTTGGGCCTCTTAAGTTTGGGCCGCCCACCAAGATGAGTTTGGGATGGTTACTTTCTATTTACTGCCCCATTTTACTCACTATAATCCCTTATATTATAAAATAATGATAATAAATAATTATAAAATTATTTTGTTACCTTATAATTTATAACTCCAAATTTATGATTTTTTTATAACCAAATTAAATCTTACTTTTGTATAGCCTTCAAGTCTCCAACAACATGCAAACATTACGCAACTCATGGCAAAAATTCTTCTTGATTTTTTTCATAGTCAGATTAAATTTTAAATTTTACTAAAACCCCGATCATGCAACTCAACAGCAGAAGTTTTCAAAAGGCTTTCGTGCAAGTTTGATGACTCGTTGACGAAGGTTTCATCGAAATGCGTGAATGATATATTGAGAAATGAAGAGGCCCTCTGGCTATTTGGCCTGTTTATAATCCAATTGGTTGAATGAGTAAACTGAATGTAATGTAATGGTCCCTAACAATGGACACCCAAAATAACAAAAGTGTTGTACTTTTTTATGGACGGAGGGAGTATTTTTTTTTCTAACATTACCCTTTCAATTTCATTTCTTTTTAATTTTTTTTCTCTCTAATTAAATTTTTTCCTCTTTAACACATGAAAGAATATAGATTTTAGGATGGTCATGCATGTTCAATAATTCATAACTTGTATAGATTGAGACAAGAATCTAAACGATGTAACTAAGAATTTTTGTCTCTTAAGACAAGCCTATGTATAGTTTTTTTTTTTTTTTTCATGCAGACAAGATTCAATAATTCGTGTTTGTATGTGTTTCTTAAGACAAGCCTATGTATAGTTTTTTTCATGCAGACAAATGCTCAAAAACCAGAATAAGCACAACATCGTGGAGAAACCTGCTTACGTAGAGAAGTGGGGACCAAAACAAAGTCAAATATAATTGTTTTTTCGAAGAAATTCAAATATAAAATTGGCTACATACAAAATCAACCATTATTTTACTAAACATAAATCAAACAGACTAAGCATTCAACTTACTAAGATACATGTAATTTACACATTTCTCTTCCATTACAACTACCTTTTCTCCACTCGGAAGCTCAAAACTGGATACGACGGTTACAAGTTGACAGCCGGACTTCCCTGTATTTCATGTAGAGACATAAGTCAGATCTTCCATTGTACTGCGAAATATAGTACAATAATTCACTCTTGGTCAACCAGTCACCTTGAATAGAAGATCATGAACAATATTCTCCCACGGCAATGAGATGGACATCAAACAGCACTTGAGGGGCAACATCTCGCCGTCCAAGTTTGGAGAGGATGAGGCTGCAGCATAAGCCTGCTTTGCGGCCGTTGATGCTACAGATGCTGCTTTGCGGACAATAGTTCCTAAACCAAGACCCTTTTTAGATATCTGAATCGGTGATTGAGGACCTAAATCCACCTTGCTTTGATCTGTGGAAGACGTGCAAAATTTTTAACAAGTTTTAACTTGCTTCCAAGTGATAAGAACATGTCTACAGATTCAAAATCTGTGCGATTGGAAGCCCAACTAAGTCACAACTATACTCTATAAAAGGATGCAGCACAAGTATTTGAGGTACCAAAGTTGTATTAGTGGAGCTACACATTTAAACTATCAGCATCTTCCATGTTCAATCATCAATTAAGATACTTGTCTTCTTTTATCATCTCAGCGTAGATGATTATGTTTATAGATGAACCATTAGGTCATGAACCCAAGCCAATTTCAAAAGATTATACTCCTTAGGAAGATGCTTGGGGCTACTAAGTAAATATAAATGCAGGACATGGTGCAACAGGTGGGGTCGACTATTTTACCAGAGTGACTTCTTCTCTCCAAAGACATGCATACGTCCAATTTGCAACTAGAGTTTAACCAAAATATAAGGGTAAGAGAAGTTGATGGTTCCTCTCTGCTTTTATCCTTGAGGCACCAATAGGATGAAGTGTTTGAATATAACAACTGAGCTCCTTTGCAAAATGATACATGTACACAGTTCTCAATTCAACCAAATAAAAATTATACTGCAACTTTTAAATAAGATGTTATGGCATATGTTTACTCACCTAGGATACCAGAGACCGCTACTTCAACTTCACCACGCCCTCCTGGACCTTTCATGAATATTCTGTCAGTTCTGCCAGAGGAATGACCAAGAGACAGAAGACTTCCAAACCCGGACCTGCCAGCTGGAAAGTTAAGCAAACCAAATAAGTTGATCAGAAGATACTTTAAATATATGTATATAACATGCATACTGTAATATTTGCTATCTACTTCTTTTTCTATAAACCTATTTCTGAAACATGAGAGCTGACATTTATAGCAAGATCATGTTCAGTAATCGATCATAGACGAGACTAGGGACTAGAAATATTACCAAATTTTGACAATGTAATACATGTATGTTGAAACTAATATTAACTAATGCCTCTTGTCTATAGATTTCAACTGAAACCAGCTACAAGGGAGTAAAAAGCATGCCATTGTACTGTGATGCAGAGTGACAAGAGCAAAGATAGTGAAGAAACTCACCAAATTTTGACAATGTAATACATGTATGTTGAAACTAATATTAACTAATGCCTCTCGGATTGTATCTTCAAAACTCACTTGCCAGCCTCTGAATTGTCTAAAATATTAAGCACAGCTCTGTAGGTCTAACTTAAGCATGCTGTTCTAGCATCTAATGTAATTGAAAACCAAGCCTCATGAATAAACAAAAAATAATTTAAGGAAATGAAGTGTGTGTTGGGAGAAGAACGGGGGGGGGGGGGGGGGGACTAAACTGTCAAGCAAACCAGAGTAAGAAATACGGAGTATAATTTAAGGAAATGAAGGGTGATATGTAAAGAGAACAGATATAAGTACACATAAAACATCATAGCATTGGGTATCATCAATCAAAGTAGATTACCATCATATGCCTCTCGAACCATTTGGTAGCTGACAAAGCCTGAGAAAAGGGTGATCTGTGGAAAATAAACTTAGTTGTCAGAGGAGGTAACGTTATCCTTGGGAAAACTGTTATTCACATCATCTAACAAACTACCTTGGAGTTCTTTGTCTTGCCATGGCTTGTAACATTCTCCGAAGAAGAAACATCTGAATTAGCTTGCTCTGTTTTTCTTTCATGTGGAAATGCTGCCCCATCATGAGCATTTAGCAACACACAATAACAGTGGTCCGGATCAGTCAAGACCTGTGGATTAAAAATATTAGATAAGGCAGAATATGTATTACACGTTCAGCTCCCACACTATGAGGGTCAAGAACCAACAAAGGATTAGCAAAATTGACCCAGTCAAGGGATAAGCTGATTTACATAAAACATAAATGGTGAATCCTACAATCATTTATTCCCTTTGAAAAGTACTATACCATTTTCTGAATATTTAAAGAAATAACGAACACTGATGTGATGATTGATACAAATAATGCAAAAGAGACTCTGAGTCCTGCACCAGCAAACTAATTGTTTGTAATAATAGCCAACAACAATTTGGCCAATCATTTAAGAAAATTAGAGTCACACTATATTAAACATTACACACACACACACACACACACATAGGGGAGCGTTCCAATGAGATCCCCTATATGTGGTGAGATCTTAGATTGATTTGTAAGTGTTGATTTAATGTATCCTGTGGCTGATATTTATCTGGAGGGGTAAATTTTTTACCTTGGTTCGAATCCTGGAGGGAGCGAAAATTTTACTAATTTTGAATATCGTTATTCAACACTATATATTGCCTTATTCATTAGTCTCACCATCTTACGAAAAATAGCAATCTCACTGGAACCTACCCCTATATATATGATTATATTATTAAAGTAATGCTTATGTCCCACATATAGCAATTAATATTTCATATAAGTTCATGCTTATTAATACTATACTACTTTGAAATCTCTTGTTACTACAGAGAGAATTAGAGGATTACTTGGAGTTTCATGTAAAGTTAGATACAGGTATGCTATGATTTTATGTAGTAGTGGTCATAAATATTAGATCTAAGCATTAAGCATAATTCATAAGTATTTGATCCAAAGCATAATCCTTGCATTCTCCTCCAAATGTATACTCCTAAACATGCAACAGTTAGTCGGACTTTCTACTTCTAGCAGACATGAAAAGCATATATCAACTTGTTGGGGACTAATGGTCATTTGGCCACAGATAACCAATGAAAAGAAAAATAGAAGCACATAAAGAATTTTTGATAATGACAACGACCAAGTATTAGAGCATGAAATAACGTTAAGTTAAAACAAATACTGCAGCTCACCTTATTGGAAATCTCTAGACTTTCTGGGATTAAATCTCAAATATACAGTACAATACAGATGCATGAAGTAGAATCATTAATGAGAAGTGAGAACCTTACCACTGAATCAAAAGTGGAATCAAAATCATCTACTGCAAAACAGATATCTGGATACGCAGGTGTTGTTTCTACTTCCTGAATGCACATGCAATTAACAATCAAGAACAAGAGCAATAGACAATTGAGATACAGCTTGGTATGAGAAATTCTTGCCTTTCTCGAATCCAAATGAAAATTAATACGACTCGGAGATGCATATACAGTCTTCACAACCTGTTAAACATGACATATTAATTGTTCCCAGTTCTTATAAGACAGCCACACAAATTTTGATATACTATAATAACAGAACAGCAAGAACCAAAACATTGTCATGAATGTTGAAGCTCCAAGTCCAT
Source organism: Salvia miltiorrhiza (assembly GCF_028751815.1). NCBI lineage: Eukaryota > Viridiplantae > Streptophyta > Magnoliopsida > Lamiales > Lamiaceae > Salvia > Salvia miltiorrhiza. The sequence goes on along the minus strand of NW_026651413.1, from coordinate 591,519 downwards.
TGGAATCTAAACTAAAATAAAACATCCATTGAAGTAAACACAAGTGTCTACTAAATTCTCTTAATCAAACAAATAGAAATGGGGCAGAGTTAAAGGAACAAGAAAGTGGAGTATAGAGCGAAAAGGAAGGTTGGCCAAAAGATAATGAAGCAGCAACCCACTTCTTTACTTTCTTGATCCATGGAGTAATTAGATGGAGAAATTTTGGCAGCGAGAGTTTGTTTGTGTCTTAAATTTCAAATCTCATCATCCATTAGATGACATGTAATCAAAAGAAGGTTCAGACTCATGAGCCTGGCCAATATGGCTGTGGTTTCAATATGGTTGATCTCAAAATGGTGGTGTGATTCAAGGCTCAATTCTACAGCACATGAGTGTACAGCACAGGGCTGTCCGTCGGGAAAATTAACACCACTGCAGATAGATCACGCTCTGCAGTTTAAACCCCTCCTTCTATTTCAACATTTAATGTCAGAATCGACATCAGCATTCTCAGTCTAAGTCGTGCATACATTACCGAGATTTCTCCGTCCAATTATTCTATCATCCTATACCCAATTGGCGGATTAAGGGTACTATTAGAAAGTCCACAACAAGAGTATTCCAAACATACCCACATTGCACTGTATCATCCCGGGAATCGATTGGAATTAGGTAAGAAAACATGCACTCGTTCAATTAACGTGCATGACAGTGTCAGTTGTCAGTCAGGGGCGTAGTTGCCCCATTTTAATAATTCTGGAGGCTGATCAGACCAGTGTCTAGGTAGGACTCAAAGGGTATACCTCAAGCCCCACCTTCTCCAAAATCTTGGGACAATTTTGGGAACTAACTTTTATGGAAAGCGCTTTCATACAAATTATACATTATACATTGGAGATTTTATAGCAGACATGGATAGCCTGATACCTTATAGATAGGAGACAAAGTTTCGCCCTGTTGATATTGCCGAATGACCTGATGACTAGAAAGGAAAAGAAAACACTAAATCCATTTGAAAATTTAAAGATAAAGAGTAACATTATCCAGTAAATAAAGACAAAAACTGGGTCACAAGCAATTCCCCCAAGTGCAAGTTTAAGTTGTTCAAGCTGGAAAATGGAAGGAACTCTTGTAGCTTATAAATTTTACCATGAGATGTACCCTATATGCTTTACTACTCCCACACTTTAGCATGTTTTAACCAAAACAAACATGACAAGCAATAGCCTATATGCATCCTGCACTTGGATCCCTACGCTTCCAAGTGCGTTGAAAGTTTAATATCTCTTTTAACATTTTTCATATTAATGAGACACAGCCTCACTTCGAACAGTTACTAATAACAATTAGTCTTTACTAGTTATGCAAATGGATTGTTTCAAAGAAAAAAAATCAGTTTTTAGTGTTGTCCCATCCGTAAATATTCCAAATCTCATGAATGCTTAGACTAATATGGTAATACCTCCCACAAGCCAATATCAACATAATAAAAGCAAATATTGCCAACCACAAAAAGGAGAAATAACAATGAGTTCTAAAAACAACATAAAAAATGAGTCTTAACAAACTTTCTTGAAGGAAACTTCTGTAGACCATGGAAATATAAGAATTTACCTGCAAATTGCTACAGTCACACTGAAGGAGGTATGAGCAATCAAATTCAGATAAAAAGAACGCCTCCAATCTATAATTAATGAATTCCCACCAACTAATTCATCCAACTGCAACAGAAAAGGAATGAGTTGAATCTAATAGAAAGTAAACAAATATCTCAGCATGCCATGCAAAGATGCTTTATAAAAAATAGAAGTAGATAAGCGTGTCAAAACTTCATATAGAAAAAGTATTCAACTTACTCTCAGATTCATAAAGCTTAGTAAACACTGATCACAAGTAGGGAATAAAACACGTGGAAATTTTTATGACTGAGTTTTGGTGAAACTTTATTTATTATTCATAGAATGCAATTCAAAAGGAGAAGGTGAAGGTCGCGCTTCATTAGTTATCCAACTTATGGTGGATTAGAGATGCCTGCATTTGTGAAATCTGATTTCCTAAATGATCATGACAAGGCAAAAGATAGTCACTTTTGCAAGATCATAACGAAGAACCAAAATAGAGTAACATGAAAATGCAAGAGATTCTAAATAAACTCAAGTTTTTGTTGTCAACAATGTCACAATTCCAATATAGTGCCATCATGATATGCTTTATAAATTAACACAAGAAGATTGTCCGTCAAGACATTGTTTCAACTTAGCATACAAGAAACTATTATGTCAATTGTCAACAATATAAAAAATTTACCTGTGAACAGTTCAGAAAAAGGAATGTTAAGTATCATAACATATAATCTTCTATGTTCCGTATACATGTGTGTATGACAGTAGAATCCACACAAACTCAGTTTTAACAATATGGGAATACCTGGTAAATGGTAACGACTTTTTCATTCATGTAGATATTAAACAGTGAATAGTCTATAGTGTATAGAGAGGTTTGATGGATGATATGTTATGGTATGGATATCAAAGAAGGTTCACAAAATACTGCTCTAAATCAACAAACAACACAACTCAAGAGAAAGAAAACTTAATTCTCCAACATATACGAATAAGAGACGTGTAATGGTTATTTAATGATTAGTACAATGTATATCATTATCCAATTACCTCAGGTGCCCACCTGCGTACAAAGTAAGGAGAGTTGCTTTCTGCATCGCCATTGGATCTTTGCGACTCCAAATTCTACAAGGATAAATGCACTTAAGCTCCTCCGTTGTTCCATAAGATTAACTGAAGATTGCAACTTATAGGGGTAAATGCTACCATTTTTCTAACAAAGAATATAAGATCATCATCCTCACGCCCCCTGGACTCCCTACTGCGAACAAAATACGAGTCAATGACGTTATGCCAGAAGCTAGGGTCCATTTCCAAATCATCTTGTGACTCCTCCTCATCTAATATAGTTTGTCCAATCGACTTTGAATGTTTCCTAATGATACTCAACAGCTCGTACCTGCCAATTTGTATGATTCCGACATAAGAATAATGTACAAAAAGTGTATAAGAAAATCTCAAATGGAAATACTTTGCAATATATCAAGAGGTTTACATTGATAATAACCTCGACACTGATGCATCAGCACCATATATGTAAAATTAAACGCCCGAAACAAACAACAGAATGAAAAATACCAGCTAAAGAAACTAATTAGCAATCAGCTGTCAAAGCAACAGCCAATCTAACCATGTAATCACCTCAAATTTAAACCCACGAACATAATTTTCAGGCTCACATTGGCATATGGAAATAAGCAACTAGAGACAGAAATTTCCAATCATCTTAGGTTTTTTTCTACAATCAATCAACAAAATCAACACACCAATTGATCCAAATGAATTCCGAAAACTACAAAACCGTCACAATTACGATAGAGTTGCTCAAATTAGAATAAAGAAATGAAGCAAATCCTCAGAAACGATCTTTACCCGCATGATCCGAACACACAGATACATTCTTCCAAATTAATCTCTTCAAATAAATTGAACGCCCTAATTCAAACAGCAATTCGAGGCAAATGGAACAGTATATGAAATCTTACCTAGGAAGGATTAGCGATTTATCACCGAGCATCTTAACACCAAGTGGAGAAAGTCTTACTCGGAAGCACTATTTTTGACTGTTTATATCTAAGAAATTTTGAGGCAAAACCAAATTCTACTTGATTTCACCGCATTCCACGTGTAATCTTCTTCTACAATAATTGCAGTCACTCACTCGGCTTTCCATGAAAATAAAACGAGGTGCTGTGCACGGAACGCCACCGTTTCCGGAAGAAACGCAGCGTTCTCAACAAAATCACTCTAAAAACAAAACAAATTAAGCCCTCAAATGGGAAATGAAATCCAGTGTCCCGATCTTATGTGTATCACTGTGTCCCATGCTTATATTTATTTTTTAAAAAATATTTTTTATAAAAATAAAATTTATTAATATAATACTACAAATTATATTTAATTTTTATTTTAAAAAAATAAATTTTTTAAAAAGTATATACCATGACTTTGAATTTATCAACCTATTATTAATTAATAAAAGCGAAATTAATTGATAAAAAAATAGTTATATACCATAAATTGATGGAATAAACCCTAGTTAATAACCACAAAATTAAACTAAATTAAAAGTGGGATACAAAATGGGACATAGAGTATAAGAAATTAAACAAAATTAAAAGTGGAACATAAAATGTGGTATACTGAACCTCAAATTTAGAAATTTTACCCCCCTAAAAAAATTAGAAATTTTGCCATCTACAAATGATGGGGCCTGGGGGAGGGGGAATTAACAATTTTATAGATTTTTGGAGCAGTATTTAAAAAATAGATTTTTTTTTTTTAAAATCACCTGAAGGGTGAGGAGTTAGGCAGACCTCTAACATGTAAATAACCATAAACTAGTATCGCATACATGATGCTGCCCAAAAATTACAGCACTCAAAGAAAACAACAGGGAAAAATAGAGGAAGGACATGCCAGAGACAATCCAAGGAGGGGCCCAACAATGGCCACACCCAACAAGGAAAATGAAACAACATCAAAGAAGGAACAAACCAAAACAAACTACCTATCATCATGGAATCTGAATATGAAGTTAGGATACTCAAGTTGGTCCATCCTAACCAGAGCAAGAAAAATACCGAAGAGCAGAGAGACAATCGAAAGTAGATAACTCATAAACCTGATGTCCTCGACGCGCCATAAAATCAGCAGGTTGATTGTCATCCTGATGGATGTAAGTAAAACGGACCCGTCGATTTTGGGTAAGCAGACGAATCGAGGCAACACAATGGCGAATACCAGCATGACCATAACATCCCAACGACATGAGCAAAACAATCGCTGCAGCATCCAACTCAACCCAGATATGATCTGAAAAAGTGACAGCTAGTCTAAGACCCTCAAGCAGGGCAAATAACTCAGCCTCGAAACTGGACGAGACAGAGCAAGGAAAACAAAAAATAGTAAGGAGGGCTCCCGTGTGATCACGAACCACACCTTCACTGGCTCCACGCTGCAACTGGGAATCATAAGAACCATCTATTTCAGCTTCACCCACGGAGAATCTAGATGGAACCATCGCACCATAGTGGAGCGAAGGGTCATCCTCACGGGAGAAGCTTGAGGCATGAAATCAACCGATGGAACGCAACCTCGCCAATGAATGTCAGTGAGAGTCCCCGCCGCGTCAAAAAGTCGAAGATGGTGAGAAACCTATCAAATCACGTAAGAAGCACGAAAAGGAACATGTCTATGCTTAGAGCATCTCTAATGGGAGGTGCTTAAGGGGTGTTTAAATGGTGGTCCCCACTTTAGCACCTCCCATCTCCAATGCAAATGTGCTTAAGGGGGTTTTTAAATCACCATTTTCATTGAAATTAAAATTGAAAAATTAAATTAATTAACATAAAAATACAATAATTAAAATAAGGGAAAATAACACCAAAATCCTTGTGGTTTCGCGAAATTCGCACATTTCTCTTGACCTTCAAAAGGTAGTGATAAAATCCTTAACCGTTGCTCTGATTCTCGTTTTTCCCTTAAGTGACGTTTTTCAGCCATTAATTAAATGATGTGTCACCAACGTGGCACACTTATGCTGAGTAGATTAATTAGAAGCTAAATGACATTGTTTTGCGTCTAACATAATAACGTCAAAATCCCTGAAGTTTGGCGCGATTTTCGTTTTTCCCTTTACCTTAAAATGATGTTTTCCCGCCGTTTTGTTGAGCTTCTTCTTGAGGGTGTCTGGTTTGGTTGAGAGAACAAGGCGGTCGGCGGTTGTGTGCCATCGTCTGCCATAGGGCAAAGTTGAGAGAGATGAGGGAGGTTGGGGTCGGCGGCTGCGGTGTCGCTGCTGCCCAGCCAAGGGCGGATGGGAGTGGACAGAGAGGGAGATTCAGAGGGTGTTTTAGCTTGTGTGTCTGTGGCGGCCGTTGAAGAAGAGAGAAGAGGGGATCTGTAAAGAGAAGAGAGAGGGATTACCGGGAGAGAATCACAAATATGATGCATGTACCAGTGTGTGATACATATTACTCGACTCTCATGGCTGAAGTTCTGGCGGGTTGATGGAGACGAAGACATGGATTGGGTATTTTTGGTCTCAAGAACCCTAATTTGATCATGAATTTAAGTTTGCCCTGATTTTTTCGATTGGATTTCATTAAATCCCCTAATTAGATATAAAACTACGTCGTTTTACGTGATCTCTTAAACTATGTCCTTTGTTTCGCCGAAAATTTAATCCTACGTGGATTTCTGACAATCATGTCATCATAATTTTAAGGGCCGATCAAATTTAAGGGAAAAATAAGAATCGAGATTAAGTTCAAGGATTTTATCACTATCTTTTGAAGGTCAAGGGAAATATGCGAATTTCGCGAAACCGCAAGGATTTTGGTGCTATTTCCCCTTAAACTAAAGAATTATATTAAAACTTAGATAACAAAAATTGATCAAATAATTCGAAAAATTGAAAAAATTAAATAACTAAAGATAGCCCAAAATAAAAAAGTGGCAATAAAGCCCAATACAAAGCCCATAAAAATTGAAAAAATAGGGCAATAGAATCATCTTCTTCCTTGCGTTGATATCCGCCTCTCTCATTCAAGCCATTCCGATTTTGAAATTCAGTTTTTTTTTAATAGCGCACGAAATTCACTTTCTCCCCCAAAAGCACTGGTACCAAGCTAAAGCCCGGGGACGCACCGCCACGGTGCGCTACCTTTCCCGGATCGACCCGAGCCTTATTTGGTTGCTATATGAATGCTCTTACGACTATTCATTTTCGTCCAAAATGAACCACATAATCAAACAAGGAATTAAAAATGAAATGTGGCGCTTGCCCTCCCTAGGGAAGGCGCGCCGTCAGTGACTTAATCTACGTGCAATATCGGTGCTCGTGTGGAGAGGTGTGTGCACAGAAGGGAACCAAGAGTCAAAATGAGCCCACACAATCCAAGCAGCCTCACTCCACAGGAACACATGCAGACACGACTTAGATTGAGGAGACACACAACAAAAACACATAGAAGCAGGGAAAATGCCCCGCAACTGGAGACGATAATCAATATGAAGACGATCAAAAAACAGACGTCACAGAAAGACAGCAAATGGTGGGAGTAAGACAATCACTCCAAATATCAGCAAACAAAGTTTGCGAGGGCAGCCGTCTCCGGACAAGATCCCAGGCAGAGGAGATCGGGAACTCACCGTGGTTGGTCATATCCTAACGCATCACATCCACTGTCCCCATCACAATCGGCGTCCGGCTCAGAGAGTCAATCAAATCAACAGGAATATCATGTAAATCATATAACTCATACAATTGAATGTCATCCCAAGCAAAATCATGCCAAAAATCACAAATACGAGGAAAAGTGTGACCATTTTATATATGGAAAATATTCATATTTATAAAAATTATTATATAAGTGTATTTTTTTGGTCATTTCTTAGCATAAATGATAAAGAATCTATTATTTTTTTAATTTAATTCTTGAAACAAGACAAATTTGCCTCGTTAGTTATTCCCACAACCCATTAGCGTTTCTCTCTTTTGAAGAACACGTTAGTCGAGAGTGAATGAGAAAGATAGGGATTACACAAATATAGGCAAGGAATATTACATTAATTTTAAATTAAATTGTGGGAAGAGGGTGGACGGCTACACAATTCTCAAAGAGAGACGGTGACGACTAGAACTGGCAAAATCGATCCGGCCTGCCCGTGTTTAGGGCCTAAAAAAACTCGGGCCTGAAAAGCCCGCCCAGTCAGCCCGCCGAGCTAATCGAGCTCCGAGGCTAAAAAGCCCGGGGTTTTCGGGCTAAATAGCCTGCCCGATTTATTTTTAAATTTTATTTTTATTAATCTAATTTTAATTAAGTATTCTATTTTGTTTTTAAAAGTTAAGGGCACGTTTGATTCCCCATCACGGTTGTGGCCAGAAAAAATTTCGGCGGTTACCTCTCGTAGATTAGTTGAAACCCTACTGTGCGTATCTGCCCCCTTGGCTACAAGCTTGCGACGCTCCAGCCTGCTACCAAATGAAATCTGCTGCTAACCATCTGAAATCTACCGTCGATCAGGCGTCCACCGAAAGCCTGCCGTCGACCGACGAAGCTCTACATCTGGTATGAAAATGTCGAATATTCGTGTCTAAAATCTGGATAAATAAGTTAGTTTTTGATTTCTTTTGTGAGCAGAACCAAAAATATATTTCAAGAATCTAACAAACAAGTTAGTTTGTGAACACTTTTCTTTCTGTTAATTTGGCCGTGTGTTTTTTTTGCTTTTTCATCTTAAGTTATTAAGTCATTTTGAAGCATTTTAATATCTTAAAAAATACTGAGTTTCTGGTTTTGAGTTGCTGCCCAACAGATGTACGTCATAATTCAACCTTTGTTTCCTATTTTTATGCTTTCATGATTATTATTTGCTATATCTTTTATGCAATTGTAGCTTCCAGTCTATTTTGTTTATAATTATTATTTGAATTTATTTTAATTTATTTAATTTTTTGTAAAAATAAAAGCATGATTTAGTGAAAAAAAAATCATTGGACCGGTTTAGCCCGACCATCTGGTAGCTCGGTTGAGGCTGGGCTGGGCCTGAAAATTGGCAGCCCGATCGAATCCGAATCGGCCTGGCCCGGTCAATCTCAAAAGCCTGCTGGGCCAGATCGAACCGAATTCGATCGGGCCGCCCGTTTTGCTAACTCTAGTGACAACTACATAAAATAAAGAGAGAATCTATATATTATATAAAGAACCAGTTTAACGGCATCCAATTTACCGTCATTTTTCTAACAGAATTTTCCTAAAATTTAACGGCCGTTTACATATATCAATTAAATGAGGATAAATATATAAGATACATCTCAACTGACAACTGATTAAGCCACTAACTTTCTGAACAATTTTGCATACGACAGTTATAACAAATTTTACCCATGTTTTCCATTTTCTACATTTTATATATTATCCTATTATTTTTTCTCTCTCCCACTATTCGCTCTCCATTAACTGTTAGTATCAAACTTCTTCAATATCTGCGTACAAAAAAAAGAGTTCCCTTTTTCTCTATCCCAATTCTGCAACAACCCAATTACAAAAAAGAAAAGATTCCTAAACTTCGAAACCCTTTTCCTCAGCCTCTAATCCTCTTTCGTTAGTTCCACCACTGCATCAACTGCGTCGGGCTCTGACAGAGACTCACCTCTGCCTTGTATTATGTAAAGAAGTAAAAGGAGAAAGAAAACCGTAAATCCAAATCATAGAAAAACATAAAAGGGTCGACCCGGTTTGTGGTCGCCCGACCCAACCGGATAGTTGTTGCCCTAAACCGTTTCTGCGTCTTCTTTCGACGCGAAAGTTGTTCCTTCCCTGTTTTCGAATTCCATACCCAAAAACATGGAAAACTTAGCTGCTGACCTCACTACCAGAGCTCCAAACAAATGGGATTTCAGATGGTCTCTCTCTCTCGGTTTATTGTTTTCTTTTATATGTGTGCCAAGTTGTATCGTATGGCTGCGTGTTTTCATATTTCCAACTGTTTTTCTTTACTAGATGCATTTTTTTAAGAGATAATAGGGCCGAATGGCCCCTACTGGGCATACAAAATCAAATTTTAGCCTCAAATCTTAAAACATCAAATTTTAGCCATTAATTAGGCGGAATGCCTAATTTGCCCTTCCATCTCCAACCCATCTCCAACCAAGTAACAGTACGTGTGATCCAAGCTTCCCTCCTCTCTCTCTCTCTCTCGCGCGCCCTCTTTTTCGCGCTCTCTCTCTTCCGCGTCAATGATGAACGGCAGAAATCGGTCGTGATTCCGGCGGCGTGCTTCCCTCCTCTCTTTCTCTTCCGCGTCGATGAAGAGCAGAAATCGATCGCGATTCTAATTCCGGCGGCATGCTTCCCTCCTTCCTCGGCGGCGGCGGTGGATCTGATCTGATGAGGCGGCGACGGTGGATCTGATCTGATCGTTGCGCCGCCTCCTCCATCGGCAGATCTGATCTCCGCCTCCTTCGATTTCAGCCATCGACTAATCTGATCTGATCTGATCTGATCTGTGCTGCACGTATGGCACTTATGGCACTAATAGTGCCATAAGTGCCATAAGTGCACACTTCCCCCTAGGGTTTAGATATTCCATTTAGGGTTTAGATTATTCATTTGGGGTTTAGATGTTCCATTTAGGGTTTAGATTATCCATTTAGGGTTTAGATGTTCCATTTAGGGTTTAAATGATGTTGTTGTTTCTGTATTTGTGCTGATGACCATTTTACTTAGTTTTATTTTGAATTTCGTTGGCACTTATGGCACTAATAGTGCCATAAGTGCCTAACCCGACCCGGCACGCGACCCGCGTGCCTGATCCTACCCAGTCCGCCTCATTAAGGGCAAAAACGTCCAAATCAATAAAAATGGCCAAAATTTGTGTTTTTTCAATGTGTGGCCATAAATTGTGTTTTATGCTTCATTTTGGCTACTTCAAAATTTTACTCTTTTTTTAATGGGTTTATTTTCTCTGATTGATTGTATTTTTCTTCTTTGTGTAATTGCCGGACTTGTGAAGAATGCTACTTTTATATGCAAATAGTGCTATAGAATGTCATGGAGAAAGATTATAGTTCGCTTTTTGAACTCATCTATATATCTATATAATATATATATATAAAAGAGGGGTTTTGTCCTCCATTTTTCTCCTCTATTTTTTCTCTCTCTTCTTCCACTAAATTTTTTAATATTTTCTCTTTTTTTTATAATTTTAATTATTTTCTAAACATCACAAAATTTTATTTATGAAAAAAAATATTCAATATGCATCTTAAATTTAATTTTGTTAATTTTGTGAAAAGTTTTTTAATATGGTAAAAAAAGCATAAAAAATGAATTTAAAACGAATAAGTTATGAACATTTTAAGATATTTTATTTTCTCTCTCTTCGCTAAAATTTTATAATTTGTTTTTATTGATGTTAGGCCATGAGAATATTTATTCATTTAATATGTCGTGTAATACTCTATAATAATAATGTGTAATGTTAATTTTTATTATAAAAAAATATGAAATTATTTAATAACTATGATTATCATTACACATTATACAAAATTAAAATTTGTAATTGATGAGGTTTATCTTTAATTTATTTTTAAAATATATTTTGTATTCAATTATAATTTATCTAATATTTATATATTTTTATTTAAAATATGTGGTTGATTTTGATGTTTATCGTGCATCGCACGAATGGTCATACTAGTTTAAGAATTAAGAGAAAGGGTGAACGGCTACAGGCAATTTGCAGAGAGAGGGTCTACGAATGGCTACTACACCAATAAGAGGGCGGCTATGATTTCTTCTAAAATCAAGTAAGAATCCAATTTTATTTTATTTTTTGGAGGAGTAAGAGCAAAAATTATGCTCCTATATTTCTCCCTAAATTTTTTTTATTTAATTTTAGAATATCGATTTTATAAATGTATATACCAGATCTCCTAATTTCTACATAAAAACAATAATTATGTGTGAGCCCTATTAATTATAAGCTTAAAATAAATTTAGGGTGGGTGTAAATTTAAGATTGAATTTAGGTAGGTGTAAAAATTTTTGTGGGCCCCATCCAATTTAGGGGATCTGCTGGATGCAATTTTTTTTATCTTATTTTCAATTATTTTAGCCTAAATTTAGAGTTAGTGATGCATTTAAGTGATCTGCTGAGAGTGCTCTAAAAATCTAAATTTAAAAAAACACACTCGTATTAAATTTATCATTATTAGTATATTATGAATTTCTATATTATGTGGATTTGAGCATATTTATATAATTTTAAATATATTTTTTTGAATAAATTTTGTTGGATAATAGTATAATATTAATACTCCCTGCGTCTCATAAAAATATAAATATTTGTGAGTGGCACGAATTTTAAGAAATATTAAATAAAAATGTATTACAAGTGAAAAAGATAAAGATAAAATATAAAAAATAAAAAAATTATGATGAAGTAGTGTACAAAAATAAAAATATTTAGAAAATAAAGATCGAAGGATGTATATATTTGCTAGAAAATACAGAAAGGAGCCGAAATATACCACTAGCCATCCTCACTACTGATTAGCCAGTGGGGAACCCAAATCCACGATTAGTGATGAATCAAATGCTCCTTACTTAACTCGATAAGTTATTTTATAAACTCGATAAGTTATTTTATAGTTGAATATTTTATTTTTATTTATGTTTTGAGCATTTATCAAATTAATTAATTATGTTGCATAGTTTAAATTTTTGTAATAGAGCCTAAAGTTCCAATCTATCTTTATAAATATAAACTATTTTTATCTATTTAAGTTATTCTTTTAAGGGTTAATAGTCAAAAAATACACGAAGTTTCATCAAATTTGCATTTTGCACATGACCTTTAAAAATAGCCCCAGAATACATGAGCTATTGATTTTGTTGTAATTTGCACACGGCGAGAACTCCGGCCATAATTAAAGTTGACCGGCAATGACGTGGACTATACGCGTGGCAATACGCGTGGCAATTTAATTGATTTGGCAATACACATGTCATTTTTATTAAAAAAAAAAAAAACAAAAAACAAAAATTCATCTCTCTCTCAAGCTTTCCACCACTGCCGGCCGGCCAGCTCAAGCTTTCTACCACCGCCGCTCCTCTCCTTCCTCAAGCTTTCCACCATCCTGGAGCGAATTAAACACATTCAACACATTCAATTATCCAAAGCTAAGATAACTTAGACAAATCCATCATCCTGGAGCGAGCAGAGGAACATGGCAATTTGCAAATCCATTATCCAAAGCTTTCCACCACCGCCGTTCCTCTCCTTCCACAAAAATTCATCTCTCTCTCAAATCACAGCGTCGTTCCTCTCCTTCCTCAAGCTTTCCACCACCGCCGGCCAGCTCTTCCACCAAAATCAGGCCCTCGACCTCCTAGATCCCCAAATCGCAGCCCTCGGCCTTCATCCTCTCCAACAACGCCGCCGCCTTCATCCTCCTCGCGAGTCTTTCCACCGCCAATACCAAACCCCCTCCGACCCACACACACCACGCAACAACAAACACCAAACCCCAACTCCTCTTCTTCCTCGCCGCCGCCGCCGCCAGATCTGGGGATTTCCCCCTTTTTACCCCACCGCCACCTCTAACTTTCTCCGACCTACATACACCACGCAAAGCGAGTTTCCCACTCGCGAACGAATATGAAGACGGACTCAGCAGAGCGGACACCTCTGGCCAAGAAAGGCGCATCGATTTCACCAGAGCCGAGAGGGCTAGGGCTCGACTCATGCCTCAAAGTGTGAGTGGCGTCGGAGAAGGGAGAGGCGACGACGCCTCTTCTTCCTCTTCTTCCTTGTCTTTTTGGGTTGTGCGTGTGTTACAGAGGGAGGGTGAGAGGCGAGAGAAGGGAGAGGCGACGACGCCGGTGACGACGCCGGCAACGTCGATGAGGAAGAAGGGAGTGGCGTCTCTGTGTGGAGAGAGAGAGAGAGCAGAAAGGAGGCGTTGAGCAGAAAGGGTTTTTTTTTTCTTTTTATTTTTATTTTTTTTATTTAGAAAAACTTGATAAAACGACGTCGTTTTACATGCCCGGCGGTTAGTCCACGTCTGCAATTTCCGGCTGCCACGTCAACAACGTTTAAGATGATGGTCAACGCATGTGCAAATTACAATTAAATCGAAAGGTGGTGTATCCTGGGGCTAATTTTGAAGGTCGTGTGCAATTTGCAAATTTGATGATAGTTCACGTATTTTTTGGCTATTAACCCTTCTTTTAAATTGAACTGTCTCCTAAAAATGTAGGAGTATAAAAAATAATGTATTGATACGGACAATGAATTAGATTTGGGCCATAGGATTCTTTCTTTTTATAGACATATACATTTATGGTCTACGTATTGTCGTATTGATATGTGGTGAAAATTATCATCTTCATTTTCTAATATTTAGGTTAATTATTAGAAAAGTAAAATACGAAAATAAAAAAACACATACAGCTATTATTCTATTAATCAAGACATACTTGTCATATTTTACTCATTAAATTAGCAATTTGGTAGTAGCTAACATCTACTATATAGCACAGATTTTCACGTGTATTCTTCCCGCCACTCTATGTTTACATGTAGGGCCGTAAACGAGCTGAGCCGAATACTAGCAGGTTCGAGCTCGACTTGTTTAAATATTCAGATGTTCGAGCTCGGCTTGAGCTCTATTCAAACTTTTGTCTTGATAATTGAGCTCGGCTCGTCACCCACTTACCAAGCTCGAGCTTGATTCGAGTTCGGTTCGGGTGATGCTCGATAATGTCAAATTCGAGCTTGAGTTCGAGCTCGACTCGTTAGATGTTCGTATATATGATGTTAAAGCTCGAATTTCTTATAAATTTAAGAAAATTTTCTTAATTAATACTCCCTCCGTCCATGAAAGAACATCCTAGGAGGGAGTGGCACGAGTTTTAAGAAAAAAAATTGTTGAGTGTATTGAGAGTGGATAAAAGGTAGTTGAGTGTATTGAGAGTGGTGAAAAAGTGTTATAATTAATATTGGGAGTTGTGAAAAGTGAAAAGTAAGAGGATTATAAGTAGTGGGGTATAGTCCAAAAATAGGTAGGAAGTTCTTTTGTGGACGTCCCAAAAATGAAAGATAGGAAGTTCTTTCGTGGACGGAGGGAGTATGTTATTCAAGCTCGAGTTCGACTCGTTTAAGGTTGGTGCATTAACTCGATTGAAGGCTCGACTGCAGGTTCGTGAAAAGGCTCTCGAACAATCGATCCGAATATGTTCGCGAGCTCAACGAGTCGAGCACTGTCAGCCTCGAGCTCGGCTCGATAAAAATCTCGAGCTCGAAATCAGGCTCAAGCTCGGCTCATTTTTTATCGAATCAAGCTCCGAACGAACTTTTTTCGAGTCGAATCTCAAATAGCTTGTGAGTAGCTCTGTTCATTTAAAGTTCTATTTACAGGAGACAAATATATAAGCAACAAAAGAATTTTAGAGCAATCTTTCTAATTTGTCCCCATCTAGATTTCATACGTAAGAGTTGTTTTGTTTCACTCGTTGCTGGTCTATTAATTGTTAAAATTTAGAATTACTAAAATTAGAAAATTCCCAAAATCATCGCAACACAAAATTAATACATACTGTCACAAGAATTAACATTAACATTTTCCATAAATTAAGAGTTTGGAAGTGGTAGACGCATGAAGACATCTTATGTGCGGAAGCAAAAATGCAGCCATTTTTGAGTTCGAATCACTAAATTTAATCTGAATTCGAAAATAAAGTAATTGATATTTTATAATTTGAAAGCAAATCTTTTGGATCATTTCCAAAAATAATCAAGTGTTGATTAGGGGTGTGCACGGATCGACCCGCCGGGCCCGGACCGAAAAATGTGCGCGGGTCGACCCGGACCCGGACCGAATCCGAGCAACGGGTCGGTTCGGTCCGGGTCCGACCCGCCGAGGTCGAAATTATTTTTTTTTCCTGTTTTCGCACTTAATTTTCATACATAAAACATAATAAATACGATACAAACACATATCAATATCATAGTTTCACCATTCGCAATCCACAATCACAACAAAAAACAGAAATCAAAATCATTCCTCCTTTAGATTTTAGAAAATTTTGAAATTTAATATTATTAATATTATTATAAATATTAAATATATAATAAATAATTAATTTTTAATGATATGGGTCGGTCCGGGTTCGGCGGGTTCGACCGGGTCTCGACCCGGACCGACCCAAAAAAAAAATCGATCCTAAGAATTAGACCCGACCCGGACCATACATATACAATGGGTCGGTTCGATCCGGACCGAACCCGTCGGTCCGAGCGGATCCGGTTCGAGTTTGCTCACCCCTATTGTTGATCATACATGAGGGACCAAGTCTATAAGGATAGTTAATTTTCGTGATTTCATTTCGAACAACATTAAATTTAGTGATTCGAACATTATATATACCCACTTCAAACTAATGCATATTTTAGTTATAGTGCGTAAATAGAAAATAACAAATACTTTATACTTGTATTATATTATCCATGGGTCAAAATCTTGATATCCATATTTAAATGCAACTATGCAAGGTCATAATTTTGATTGTGTTAAAAAAGGATTTAGTTTAGAAACGATATTTATTTAAATTTATGTTACATCCCTCCCACTATAATTGAGACTCTTTCTATTTTGGGTGTCCCATCATAAATGAGGCATTTTCCTTTTTTAGTAAAAGTTTTACTCTTTAAACACATTTTCACTTTTCCACCTACACACAAAATACATTTTTCTTAATTTTCGTGTCCAAATAAAGGATATCACTTATAGTGGAGTGGAGGAAATAATTTTCACAAGACTTTTAATACACTACAGTAATTTAAAGGTTCAAATAATTGATAAAACTAGGGGTGAGCAAACCCAAACTGAACCCGCCTAACCCACCCGGACCGACGGGTTCGATCCTGACCGAACCGACTCAGTATACCTAAGCGGTTCGGTCCGAGTCCAATTTATAGGATCAAAAATATTTCAGGTCGGTCCGGATCTGAACCCGCTCGAACCTGTCGAACCCGGACCAATCCATACATTTATAAAATATAATTATTTAATATTAATAAATTTTAGTACCTTAATCCCTATTATTCCCTAGAATCTCATCCCTACCGGCAATGTATTAAATTTATATATTTAATATTTATAATAATATTAATAAAATTAAGTACAAAACATAAAGAAAAAAATTACATTGTCGGCGGGTCGGATCCGGACCGAACTGGACCCGTTGTTCGGGTTCGGTCCAGTCCTGGTCGGTCCAACATTTCAAAAAATTCGATCAATCAAATCCAACGAGTCGGTCGGGATCTATCCGGGTCCGACACGCTGCTCACCCCCAGATAAAACACATTTTTTCGATTCAGTAGTTTAGAGGTTCAAATAATACACTATAATTATGACACCACATTTTTTATTTTACGATCGATTACACCATTCCCAAATTGTTTTAACAAACTTTATCCGTTGTATACGCCGTCACCGATGAAAACAAAATATTTTATTACTTTTTCTTTTTGAGATAATGTTGCTCGTGCAAAAACATTTGAAGATAGTATTGTAACTGCAATATTTAAAAATCAAATTTAAAATTATATCTTTGAATAAGCACTAGAATTTGCATTCGTGCAATGCACACGAAATGTTTTTATATTTTTTTATGTATATAAAATTGATATCAACTTAATTATCATATTTATAAATATAATAAAAACATAGGAGTATAAGTTTAACTGAACATATTCGAAATAAATATAGAAAAAAAATCATACTAATAAAAATTGATTTTACGATAGAATAAAAAAGTAAAATAAAATAAAATAAAATAAAAAGTAATTGAAAATAGATTTATTCGAAAAAAGATGAGAAAGGAGAGAGAAGTTTGTTAAGTTTTAATCTTTAAATAAATATAACTTTTACATTTTAAATCCAATATTTATATAAAATATATCAAATTAAACTATAGCATTTGTCGCGATCTTTAATTCGATATGCATATCATACATTTTATAATTAACCGAACTTTACAATATACATCTCATGCTAGCTAGTTTATTATGTCTTACAGTGTCTCATTATTACTTTCACTATTTTACAAATATTATTATAAAAATATAAATACTACTCCTATTATATAAAAAAATCTTAATTGATACTTATCAACAAAAAATAAGATTTTTAAAAAATCATCTACACACCTTTGGATTAAGCAACTCTAATAATTAATTATTAATTCAAAAACTGAAAAATAGATATAAAAAAATAATTATAATCCATAGTTAGATTAGTGAATATTATAGTTAATTATACTAAAATATAGTAATAAATTTAAATTAATTTTTTTAAAAGCAAAACACTACAATAGGGGCAAAGTATCCCATAAGCGTAATAATAATAACTAAATAACATCACGCGTGATGCTTGATTAGTGATTACAAATCTTCGATCAAATTACACCTTTAGATCCCCTCCCATATGGAGTATTAATTAATTACAAACAAAACCCAAATCATTATCAACCCTTCTCTCTCTCTACATTGCCATTACTTATTCACTCAACACATTCTTCCACTCTTCATGGCAGCCTCCACCTTCACCGCCCGCTCCGCCGCGCCGAGGGCAGCTCGGGCGCCCTCCGGCTGCGCCAAGCTCGACGGAGTGGCCATGTGGCTAGTCAACGGCATCACCGGCGCGTTCTTCGCCTCATTGGAGAGATGCTCGTGCATCAGAATCTCAACCTACGAAGATGATTTTGGAGACGAAGTCAATCCTTTGATCTTCAACGGCGGAGATTGCAGAGGCGATCATGATGCCAGAAGGAATAGGCGAAGGATAATAGGCAAAGGTAAAAAAGCTAGAGCCTTTGTTGATGAGAATTGATTGTTGCAAGTAAATAATATTAATCTCCAAATGTAAGATGGAATTCACATCTTCAACTGTTTACTCTTTCTTTTTTTTTTGTGAAATCGAGCTATGGTGTTATAAAATATCGAATTAATATATGTGTTTGATATTAATTAAGTTACATGAAATGTATGATTTTTTTTTTTTGAAAAAATAATTTAATAAAGCTCGCATGATAATGGATTCAAATATAAAAACTTTAACATCGAGTATATATTAACGACTCTTGTCATACTAACCAACGCACAATGTATGATTTTCTTTTTTCTTTTTCCGTTGAGAGCTCCTTTTTGATCCACTACATTAACGAAGTTGTTGATAAGAATATTACTTTTAATGCGATTTAAACGATTTTCTAAAACACATAAAATCGTCAAATTTATAATTTATTAATGTGTGTTATTCATTGTCCTATTAATTTAAATTAATTTTTTTAGTGGTAGTGTATTCAATTTCGACCGCAGAATGATCATATATCATCCAGTGCACGTATTTATCGTTCCAAACTGGTGAAATATTGTTAGTACCACATATAACTTTGCATGTGATTGAGATTCATTTGTCTATTTATAATACATCATTTTCATATATGAATATTGTATATGTATACAGTATTACATGGTGGTCCTTGTAGCATAATCATATCATTCATGGGCGCAAAATTATAGTAGACTCCTCCCTTTTCCTTTGTCTCATAAACATATGCAAACTTGGTTATTTTCGTTCATTTCATAAAAATGCATGTGTAACTTTTATTTTTCATAATTTCTTATTTTTAAAATTTTAACATTCAATTTATTTACAATAAATATTGTTGCAAGTTTCCTTCTCCACTCACAACACTATAAATAATATAAACCAATTTCTCCACTTACACACTCAACTAATATTCTTAAAATTAATACCGAAAAAGATGTGTATATTATTTCGAAAAGAAGAGAGTATATTTTCTATTTTTTGTAATTACACACACTTTCACCCACATGGACTCTAAACTCTCTAGATAACTCGACTCATCAACTTAATTACTAATTATAATGAAAAAGTTTTACCAACTAAACTGCATATTCTAATTATAATTTTTTTACTAGTATTAATTAACATGTTTAATAGGATATAATGAATCAAATATATATATATATATATATTTTTTGATAAATTACATAAGTAAATAAAGAATTTTAAAAATCGCGGGACAAATGACTCGAATCTAAAATCTCAAATGCTGGACATTAACCTAATATCACTAGGCCAACACATGCATATAAATCAAAGGTTTTTAATTGTTCTCTTTTCTAGTGGCTTCATAATATGTGGGATCGGGATTCGAGAAGCATATATGATATATGGCAGTGTGAATATTTGATTTACTTCCTTTTCTGTTTCTGAAAGCTCTTTCCAAAGGTTATTAATATCAAATACTTGGATCTAGGAATAAGAGTGATCCTAAACAACAACACGTACTGTGATTGTCTATAAATTAGTTAAATAGAAAAAAATGATTTAATTAAATTATATTTTTAAAATAAAAAATAATTTAATTATTTTATTATATTGGTACTTCATAATGTGGGATCGGGATTTGAGAAGCATATAGTTATTTATTTTTTTAAAAAAAATCGTACTTTTTTTTTACTTTTTTGAAAAATAAAATAACAAATTACCAAAAAATAAAAAATAGCTATAATGTAGATAATATTGTAAAATAACTAATTTTTTAAATAAAATAAATATATCATTTTTTCTATTTCATTAATTAGTTTATGGTTATACACAACTTTCTACAAGAATATCACTAATACCGTCTAATTAATTAAACAATTTCACATTTCTAAACTTTTAGTCCGTGACCAAGTAATTTAATTACTAATGAACAAATATAGCTTTCAAAAGTTTAATTAGATAATGTCTTACTAAAAATAACAAGTCGATACATGCCTCGATCGAATCAGATCTCGTCACAAATTATTTCATCATGCATTACATATATATCGACTTAAAATAACCAAATATTCTCACCTTCAAAGTCAATCCCATCATGTTCATGTGTATTATAATTGTATATTTGTATGCATTTAATTTATATAAATATCCCCTCACTTATTATGCTAGAAAGCCTCATAGTAAAGCATCTATAAATTAAACAAGACATTATTATTTAGGACAGCTCAAAAGTGAATAAACATGCTCGATCAGAATCAATTTCATTATTGACCTTTACTTTATATTTTTGCACATCATGTTTCCCAATTATCATCATGCCCTAGACTGCCCTCAAATTTATTTTGTCAAAAAAGTAATAAAGTTAAAATCAATATTATACTAAAGTAACTTTACTTCATTAGCAAAGACTTTGAAATGTCAAGAATTAATGATGATCTCTTTAATGTAATTAAATATCATCACTCCCTCTATTGTGCTACCTTTCATATAAAGGCAAAGCTAAAAAACTACCTCATCCTTGATGATAACAACCGGGTAATCACATAATATAATTTTACTGAATGCATGAATTTATAGTCCAAAACAACAAATTTATTTCTTTTGAATTCATAATATTTTGTAGCAAATTCATAATATTTCATAGCAAATTCATAATGAACTACTTTTATATAATAAATTTAATTTGTATAATAACCACTTCCATTATCATCATACAAACAGATACTGTAGATAGATATAAAAGAATATATGTTTCCTACGAATTTTACGAGTTGTGAAGTTGGAGGAGTTGCATGTGCGAAACTATGGCCAATAATTGGACATGCATGTGTGGTGTATTTATTTCACTTGGACACAGAGATAAAGACATACGAAATGCATGTAATAATCTTGAATGTATTCACATTGTAATAATCTATCCCTTGATAGTGTTGCCACTTGCCAGCGAATCGAAAGTAATTGAAATAAAAATCATCGAGATAGTAACGATATATAGGACAAAACTAATTAATTAATAAATAAAATATTTTAGTATTTGGTATCTAGAAATTCGATTGGTAGACAGGGAAAACCGTACGTTACTAAAGTTATACCGTTTGTAATTTTATAGGTAATGACCAATAATTTTTTAATTAGGACGGTAATTATATTCTTACAAATTTCTTATAGTATTTTCTTTTCTTTTATATCGGGAGAAATACGATCAGAATAAATCCAATTCATATTTTCATAGTGTCCGTTTTTACTTGCATTTGGCATTTTAGTTCATTATTTAAAACTGTCAAATGAAGTAAGTGTAACATCGACAAAATATCTTTCTCCATTTAGCAAAATACACCGTATGAGCTTCCATTACCTATAATTTCGATTAGTAGATAAAATTATAAACATATTGATAACAATTTAAAAAGATTTGGACAAAAAGAAAAAATAATTGAACACTTTGTTTTTATTAAACTAGCTAGCCTTTATTTTGATATTACCACTTAAATTTAGTGTAGGGTAATAATTCAACCATCAGTTCTTTAAGGAGTTGATGCTTTTCTGCCTACATAACACATTAATGGTGACGGGATACAACTATTGTGCTTACAATGAGTTTATTTATAAAATAAAAAATAAATATATATTTTGGTTTTCTCAACTCCAATTATACTTCTATAGTTCTATCCTTCATTTCATATATGGCATCTCAATAGAGAAACAACCTAAATATTATTAGTAGAATAATTCCCCAATAAGAGCTTGTTAACTAAATGCCTTGAAACTAAAAAAATATACTCCCTCCGTCCACCAATCAACTACCTATTTGCCTCTAAATTTTTGTCCCCCAATTAACTACCTACTCTACTTTTTGGGCATATATATCTTCCCTTACTTTTGGTGTGCACAAGTTTTAATATAATTGGTGGTGATTTTTATGTGGTGGAGAAATGGATTGAGGAAATACTCCATTTGTCCCGATAAATATAGCACAACCCTTATTCAGCGTCTATGTAGAGTAACACTTTCTTTTTATGAAAAAGTGATACACTTTGCCTTTATTATTCAACATTACAACCATTCTTTATTTACCAAAAAAAACCATCTAGCACACATCAATCCTTATAATTCTATGTGGTTAGGACTGTTTCTTCATTAAAAATATATCTATCAATCATTTTATTAAAATTCATGTACTCACAAAATGGTACACTTATCATGAACGAAGGGAGTTGTTTATTGACTAAAAGTTTAAAACCTAAAGATAATATGATTAAATAGTTTGGATATAACTGTAACTCCTAATAATAAATAATAATAAACCTTAATTAATCATTTATAACTAAAAACTAAATAAAAGTAATTAACAATTACAATAAACATTTAAAAAAAAACTACTAGTATTTTTTTTTTTGACTTGGCGAAGGGGGAGCAATGGGGTTTGAACCCTAGACCTCACTGTTCACATACAAGAGTTCGCACAGCTTGGTATCCCCTTTGAGGATAACTACTAGTAATAAATTTAGAGAAATCTATATGTAAAGGGAGGATAACCGCTTGGTGTCCCCTTTTTCTCTCTGTTCTCCCATCATTTTTTTTCACTATTTTTCTTTCTTTTAAATTTTTTTTTCTAAACATCATAAAAAAATTGTGATGAAAAAAATATTCAATATGTATCTTAAATTTAAGTTCGTGACAAGATCTTTTATATAGTATAAAAATCATTAAAAATAAATTTAAAATGAATAAGTTATGAAAAATTAAAAAAATAAAAATATTTTATTTTTTCTCTCTTCATTAAAAAATTATACTCCCTCCGTCCACGATATTGCAGTTGATACTAATGGTTATTGTTGTGAGTGGAGTTTGGATCCCACTATTGTTGAAAGTTGAGTTTGTGAACCTTACTTCTATAAATGGAAGTGAAAATAATATTGTGAACGGAACAAAATGGTAAAACTAGCAACAATATCATAGACGAAGGGAGTAATTTTTTATTTATGTTTGTGTATGAAAATATTTATTTATCATGATGTGTAATACTCTATAATAATAATGTGTAATGACAATTTTCATTATCAAATAATTTAAATTTATTTAATAATTATAATAATCATTACACTTTATACAAAGTTGAAAATCTATGTTATCAAATTCGGAGTTATATTGAAAAATTGAAGTGGATTATTTTATTTTATTTTATTTTTAAAATATATTTTATATTTATTTATATTTTAATTATTTGATATTTATATTTATTTATTTATTTAAATATATTATTTAATTTCAATATTTCTCGTGTATCGCATGGATGAACGTACTCGCGAAGATCAAACACAAATTTATTAAAACCAGAATAAAATTTAATCAAAATGGTAGTTGATGATAATTGATAACTAGATTAGAAAAAACATCAACATATTATCAATTTGTAAGTTTAGATTGATCTCCGATCAACTCCAACACCAAGATCAACAACAACAAATCAGCAATAAGCAATGATTCTCAACAACCACAAACAATTTACATAACTAAGAAAACACTATGAGATTTACGTGGTTCGGATTGTTGCCAATCCTACGTCCACGGGAAGGTGAATAGAGCCTTTTATTACTGCAACAAAACAAGAAGAAAATTACAAAGATGATCTCTCGAGTTGAATGTGAAGAACTCTCTCACAGAGTACTCACAATACACACAAGTATATACTCAACTCTCAACACTCTCTTTTTCCTTTGTACTCACAATACACACACAAGTATATACTCAACTCTCAACACTCTCTTTTTCCTTTGTAACTGCTCTCTCAGATTTTTTCCCTCACAAGAAGAAGAAGATACAGATAAATCTCACGCTACCTCACCAAATACAAGAAAGAATCTGGATCAACGGCTGAGAATATACCTAATCTAAGATCTGGATCAACGGCTGAGAATAGCTCCTGAATATGAGCTGTCCATCTGCATAACTAACTAATCTTATATATTGCAAATAAGACCATCAAGTTTCTGACTTTCTGACTTTGAGCCTTCACAAAAGAAATAATTCCACAAACAACCTAACACAATTCAATTCAGAAAAGAAAGAAAATGTATATTTTATAAAAATATTTAAACATTTACATTATCGTAGCTGTAACTGCATTTTCTTTCACTAAAAATAATCAAGACTCGCATTCCAACCCAAAGTAGGAACTAATCAGTAGCAACTATGTGTTGTGTGTGTAAGCATTCATATACTCAGCCTTTAACCACATGTTCACCACTAGATTACATTGCAAGAGCACACTAAATTATTGAGAAACAGATAAATATGGTAGCAACATTTGCAGAGTCCATAACAAAAGGGTTGCTCTGTTGGAATAATGCAGCAGATTAGTTACTGTAGGTAAAAGGGGAAACACAACCCATCATATAATCTCTAAAAAAATGTTCAAATATAGGGAATAAGAACAAGTGGTCATCATATATTCTGTACAAATTCATGTCCACTAACAGTACAAATTGTAAAAAGATTCTAAACTGTATATAATAGACCAATTCATGTGCTACAGAAAGGGTAAAACATATAAATAACTATGAATTGTTCAGTTTGCTTACTACATCATCTGCTTCTGGATATCTAGCTCCTTCAACGTGGTATCTGCACTCGGATGACAGTAGCTTTTCACCATGGAGCCAACAACTTGTATGTAGGATTGCTTTCTCTCATAGCCAATTTGGAAAACAAGAAGTTTCTCGACTTTTTGCAGAGATGTGGGAGGAGATAAGACGTTGGAGATGATAGACAGACAGATTATACGTAGTGTGCTTTCCTTTGAGCGTTATGAGATCAAAAACGCAATCACATTAAGCAGTCACCAATGCCCTACTGTTGCCTAGGATATGTAGAAACAGTGAGAGACAAATGGTGAGAATAATGGTGGACTTGGCCCCAACGTATCTCACAACTTCATATCCCCTCTCCACAACCTCGTCGTGAACCACATTCACACTTCTTTTCAAGCCCTCGGATACTTTCCACAAGAAAAACTCAATGACAGATCGAACCGTCTCAAATGTCACTCTCCCAGTGACATCAAGAACAAACTTCCTGTTGCTTGGTACAGCCAATGTCGATGAAACACTACTGACCCATCCGTTACTCTGAAGGTCAACATGACCATTCCCATCTCTTCTCAGACGAGTTTCTGAATCTAATCCCATCTTGTCCCCAAAGTTTGAAGCTTCACTCGGATCAATGATTGAATAAGAGCCGCTCGATCCCTTCTTAGGAGAAGCTGTCAGCACTTGGTGAGAGGTCTTTACAAGAGTTTCGACAGCCCCATTACAGAGAGAAACTAAGAATTCTGTCATCTTATTCTGATGCTTAGGATTAGTCAAGCCCGAGAACATCTCATCATAGACATTGACATCCATAGTTTTGTCAAGATAGATTGCAACAGCAGTGCTAACGAAAGTCTTGATGCAATCAGCAACCAATACTCTGCATTTATCATCTGCCACCACAGTTAACCACGTAGGCAACGATGAGGAACTTGACTTCTCATGGATCACGCCCGAGTGGCTGTTCTCACCATTAGCATAAAACCCCAACACCAAATTCCTAGCAAAGCTACCAATAACAACCGAGACAAATCCTGTACCAGCATCCGACATCATTTTATCTATAAGCCTATCAGAAAAGCTCGAATTGCCATCTTCTTGAATGTCACTCGCGCTATTCTCTACCTTATAACCCCTCAAAACGCCTACTGTCATCGACTGGCAAAGACGAGCTACTGACTCAGAAAACTCTACAGAGCGAGCAATCTTAGACAACTGCTTCAAACTATTAGGAATTTCGTCCAAATCAGACTCCAAAAACTCCTTTAAATCCCTCGACACCACTGTCATCATCTCCGCGGAATCAGAAACCATTTCAGCCATTGAAACTAGGGATCCTAACAACTTCAAGATTCTTTTTCTCTTTCTAGCTACAGACGGCATGTGATACGCCCTATACACACCGTAGCTAGAAATCCCAACCAATCCCATCACAATTAACCATTTCTTCTTCCTTCTAGTGAAATCAAAACCCCTTTTCACCAATTCACTATCCATAGAGCTTAAAACGAATAAGAACACCAGAACTCTAAAACACCTAGATTAAAGAACTCGAAGCAAACTAAATATGAATACGAAAGAAAGCAGTGAACCCCCAGAGCTCAACAAAATTCAAACCCCGGGGTCGAAGAAGAAAGCAAAACAAGAAACAGAGAAGAGTTCTTCGCCTCAATCGAAAAATTAGGATAAAAATTGCATATATCAAGAACCCTCCTCCTCGGTACTCGCTAAACTCTGATTGGTCTAATAATTACTCAGAAATCCCCCTCCAAAAATTGCAACTTGACAGTATATATCCACTTATTCACGCACGTAAATGATGTCTCGATGCAATTACACGAGAAATGGGGATGAGTTTTGATCATACGCACCTGGGACGATGAGTCGTCGAAGAGAGAGAGAGAGAGAGTTGTGCTAGTCAAAATTGTGGTGCATAAAAAATAGAGAGGGGGAAAAGAGAGGGAAAATCAATGGAAAAAAGGGGTGGAATTTTAATTTTAGGGATTCAGATTGAAAGATTGGCTCACATTTGTTGTCTGTTTATAGGAAGGAAGTAATTCAATATCCATTCGCTTGGAATCTTGTATGGTTGAAGGCATTTGTCACGTGCTTCTGCGATCAGGATCACGTGACCAAATTTTATTTATTTATTTTATCTAAATATTAGTCCCTCTCATTAAAGATGTTGCAAATTACACGTTAATTGGTCCTAACTAACAAAGCGCAAACACTTCTTACAAGTCATTAGAAAAGTATCAGTGGTTGTTGGTTGTTAACTTGATTTTTCATGGAAAGTTAAGATATTAATCTAATTATAGTCAAAGCCACGTTTAAATTTCTAAGCATCTAAAACTAAGCTACACATTTGTATTCCATGTAAGGTCACTTTTGAATAAATGTACAGTATTAATTAATTTGTACGGCTTTGTTTATTTTAAAAGGAGTAACAAATATAAGGCTCTTGTCCAAAAAAATATACTAAAAACTCAGAGCTACGATTATAAAAGAAATGTTTTGCTAAAGTAAGATGAACAGTTACTTCAATTGCAATAAAGGGATTTAAATTTGACATTGTTTATAAGACTAGTTGATAATTTCTTTAATAGTTAATCTTAAATTATAGCCCAGACTTGAAAATATTAATCTATACTTATCTCTGTTGTTTATAGCCAAGTCACAATTTTCGGGTAATTTTTTTTAAAAAAAATCGTTGGTTTTTTAGCATTAAAAAAAAGCATTTAAGATTATTTGTAGGCATATCATTGGTTTTGATGCATTTTTCTTTAAAACACATTAGCTTAAGTTGGCCAATTTTTTTTACTTGAGCTATTAAATAAGCAATGAAAATAAATACAAATAATACTTGTAATATTTTTAAGTTAAATCTAAACACACACAATGGGCCAAAAATTCGGCCTGTAATTTAAAATAATCATCTATCCAATATATAGGTGGCTCTTTCAAAGAGAGCATGCAGTTAGATAACATTGAATATTACAACCAACCATAACCTATAACATTAACTAGGGGTTGTTGTGAAGAAAATTTTCACATCAATTTACCACAGACCAAATTCATTCAACAATTTATGCTTATTGTATTTTCTTGTCATATGTGCATCCAAACAGCTGTAGGCCTGTAGTTTGAAATCTTACATTTGAATCTATAGTTGTCTAATAAAAGCTGTTTGCTTCAGCTTTTCAAGAAATCAAATAACACATAAACAAGAAAAAAGTGCTCCTGCTCACTGCTTTTAGTGAACATACAATATAGTATATCTATGAGATCATCTAAAATTACCTCAGCTGTGATCTCATCGTGTGCAGCAAACTTCAGCAGCTAGGGTTCGAGGATGGTGTTGCCAGAAGTATAGTAAATCATGCACAACCAAGCACGATCAAGTGACTCGTGGCTCCTTCAATCTGGAAAACCAGTATACGAGTGATCCGTGCAAGGACTGAGAAAGGCCGGCACAAGTTCCACTCACGTCCCCCAAGTGATGATCTCTAGAGCGATCTTCCCGGCTCATGGAGTTTTGGTTGTTCTACTCCTTTCAGTTGAAGATGTTTTGTATTTATAGGGCAGAGTGGAGTCTAAATCGTCCTCCAGATCACTAAACGATATATCATCTTCATTCAAACTAAGTGAGGTGCCGGTATACCCTATTAAGTCCGAGTCATCCTTAAGCCAGGCATCCTCATCGTCATCATCATCATCATTAGTAACAACCACAACAACTGGCATAGGAATTTCAATGGAAGAACCCACAACAATCTCCTTATCCAGAAGTTTGGGTGGTGGATCTTCCTTGATAACAGACTTGTCAATAAACTCAATTTCATCAAGTACGTGCTTCTCAATCTCATGCTCAGCGGCCATTTGATGCGTTGAAGATTCAGAAACCGACCTCCAGTCTGACTCATTTCCATACTGAACATCATCATAAGTGCAGACAATATTTTCACGAGGTGAATCTGTGCTACCTTTGGATTGGAAACTACTTATTCCTGACCAATAGGAGTCCCCTTTAGTTTGCTTTTGTAGCTCGTGCATCCACACGGCCCTCGCTTGCACAAGCTGCAAATGAATAATACAAATAAGGGAAACTAATTGCATTCACTTAATACATTTCTATAGCACAATTTTTGCTTTATCTGCAATAACAGCAGCCTTAGTAATAAGAACTTGACACTCTTCACCAACAAAACCAACTTTAACTTCCATAATTAATAGGAAGAATAGAAAAGAGTAAGTGAAAATGTGAGACAATTAAGCTATCTGCTTCAACTGAGAACCAGCAGTACATTAGGATTAGGAAGGCAAGAGTGAAGAAGTGCTTTGAATTTTGACAGCACAAGAAAACAATAGAAGAATTGCATATATACTCCCTCATATCATAATATAAGTCTTTCTAGACTTTTTCACGCACTGATAAAAAAAATTATACCCAAATTAAACTTAACTAATGATAATTTATCCTTCATGAAACATTCATTATTTGATGAAAAACATAAAAAAGACAAAATGAGGAGAGTTAATGAGGGCAACTTTGGTATTAAACTGAAAAACGTTATTTAAAATATAAATAACTAAAAGTTTCAAAAAGAGTTATACTATGAATAGGAGGGAGTATTCTTTTAAGTAAAATTCTCATTCTCTGTATCAGTTCCATGAAGATGTGAAGATATGATGCCATGCTCATTCTCTAGTAAATCCGAAGCCAATTTTAAAATCAGTAATGTTTTGTGCTCATGTAATCATTCTAACATCAAAGTTCTAACAATTGAATCACTGAGCCAACAACAACATCAAAGTTACTGAATGTTATACATGTATACTTAGGTGTGTGTGTGAGGGGGGAGGGGGTTAGTCGTGTGCCTAGTACCTATCTATACTAAACATGAAGCACTCTATTGATTATCCCAAAAATGATAACCATGGAACCCCAACTAAATGAAACAAGGAACCACTATCCAAACAGACTGCAGGTTTAAGTTATTGAATTTAAAATCTGGGTCAAAACATGTTGCAATTTTGTCGAAAGAACCAAAATACTGATATGTGGATGCACACTAATGCTTTATGCATTAATAACAACTAACCTGTGGCGAAGACAGCAGGTTAGCATCATGTTTATTTAACCTTGAGTGTAGAAGAACGAAGTAGATCATCCAAAAGTAGCCCACACCCATATGGACTGGACAAAGTTCAAATCTGAGAGCAGCTAATCTTGGTGCTAAATGCTCAATAGCCAATGCATGCTTGTACTGGGCCTCGGATATATCAAAATCTGTAAAAGTCGAAAAAGAGAGATGATAACTAGATTAGAAAGGCCATCAACATATAGATATACGAATATTTTAACATTGAGGGTGTCTTTGCTTTGAGGTATAAAGAAGGGATAAGCTCCATTTACCACCTTAAACCTCATTTGCTTTGATGTAATACAAAATCCGGGCAGATGGTATAAATTTTTGGGCAAAACCTTTTCCCTTGAGAAAGGGATAATTTTATACCTAAGGGAGGGTGGTATAATTTTATACCACCTTATGAGGAGTGGATAAATATATTATCATTCAAACTAAACAAGATACTTCCTTTGTCCCGTAAGAGAGTATCACTTCGGAGATAGCACGGGTTTTATGAAATGTTTGGTAGATAAAATGTTGAGTAGATAATGTTTGGGATTATGTCCCAAAATAGAAGTGATACTTTCTTATGGGCCAGACGAAAATGAAAAAAATGATACTTTCTTATGGGACAGAAGGGAGTACAAAAAATGTGGTCCCACGTGAAGTGATAAATTTATACCTCATTATATTATCCCTCTATTTAGGGGGATAAAAAGCAAACATACCCTTAGGATCATAAGACGCACATTATAATAGCTGTAAGTGGATTCGTTGACCAAAAATAATCAAGACTTCCGTTCCAACTCAAAATAGGAACAAATCAGTAAAAAGCATCAAATTATACACATCATGCATCCATATCTTCTGTGTGTAAGCATTTATATAATCAGCCTTTAACCACTGTTCTTTTCAGGGACATGCTCACCCGTAGATTATGTGGCAAGAGAATAAATTCGGCCTTTATACACTAAATTATTGAGAAAAGGATAAAAGGTAGCAACAGTTTGAACACAGGCAGTTTCATTTTATGAGTGAACTAGCAAAAGACTCAAAGTTCTGAAATGAGTTCTCTGCTTACACTGCAAAAATAAAACAACCAAAAAAATGTCAACATTAAAATATCAAGGAAAAAACTGTTCTTCGTAAAAGTCGAAGATAGAGTTTCCAGAAGTCAGAATAGGGTCAACAAATTGGATATCTTGGAAGAAGAAAGTGCTGAAAGCCTGAAAGATAATTTTATAGAATTCGAAGTTAAAAGGGAAAGCCTATCTCTAAAGGAGAAAATCTACTTGCTATTAGGTAGAATGAGAATCGTTCAGACTATCAAAGACCATTTATACAAAGTATAATGAGTTTGTTCTCTCTAGATAGAAATGAAGACCAGCCTAGCCCTCTACCAAAATTCACAGAGTTTCTGCAGGTAAATGGTTCACTTTTATACTGGCTCTAATTTAGTCGTCTTAGCTAGGATGAAAGGAAACAGCTCTATCAGAAATATGCAATCTGCAGATTGACACTGAAAGTGTACTCAGGAAAGTTAGATCTCCATACTTATCTGAAGTCAGCTAGATAAATCTACTTTTCTGATCTATACTATAGGTGTCAATCCCCGAGGGAACCACAAGTCATCAAAATCTTCTATTTATTGACTGTATGCATCATCCCTAGTTCAGGTTCAATCCTACAAGATGAAGTCAATGTACCGAGCTTGCTCCATATTTGTCTTTGCCACGTGCACTCTCTTCTAAAAGATCAAACCAATTTCCGAAGATAACTAATTTAAGCATTGCAGAAAGGCCATGTTCCCCAGATAAAACATAGAGCCAAGCTTGCCCAAACTAAAGATCCTCCATCTGGGATGAAATGAAAAAGAATAATTCTTGGTTCGATTATCTGAAGGGAAATTAAGGACATTGTCTTTCAAATGTTTCGAACTGATTACTAACAGCACCTGAAAATGGTTTACCAGATTATACAGCATATTACAGATAGTTCACCTTTCTCATTCTATCAGCCATCCACAAACAATTCAATTCTACACGGTCATAAGTAATGCCAAAAAAATAGTCAGAGCAGACAATGACGGAAAGCTCAAACTGAATCAATTAAATTTCATTACTAATCAACATAACTATAATTAAGCCCACAAAATTCAGTTTCTTTACCATCAAATTCCTCTTCCTCTATTGGGAAATCCAACCAGGTTTCTGGATGATGCGCGATGTTCCTTGCAAAAGCCAACACTTCCTCAGTAATCCCTACTGCATCCTCTAAAGTATCTTCATCATCATCCTTCGATGGTGAAGAATTTGCAGATTCCCCTGATTGACCAGACTCTCTCTCATCATACTCCAACAATTCTTCTTCCCCTTCCTCATCAGCATTAACCGAACCGGCCAGATCAGATTCCAATTGTATGCTCGATCTATTAAACAATGGCGGCGGAGGGGGAGGCGGAGGCGGAGGAGCGAGAAAAGAAGCAACGCCCCAAAATTGACGCGTGAGACTTTCTCGAAATTCCGATAAATCCTCTTTCACTCCACGGCGATCGTAATCGCCTTCAACATCTTCGTCGACACCGTGATTACCACTGGCGCCGCCATCACTATCCGATCGGCGATCTTCGATTGAGAACGCGGAGTCGCGAGGGTGATCCTCCTGGAGCATGGTGTCGTTTGCAGTGGGTCGTGGAACGGAGTCTTCTACGGGCTTCATGGCCTCCTCCACCGCCGCCGCCGCCGTTGCATCTTCTTCTTCATCATCGAGGCGGAGACTGTCGGCGATGGAGCGAGCCAGCCAAGACATGTTCCTACGACGTCGTTTGGTGGAGATATCGACCTTGAATTTCAAAATTGTTTGCTTTTTTTCGCACAAGGTGAAAGAACGATAATGTTTCTTTCGTGATGATTATTTTGTCTTCTCCGCTTTACGCTGCTGACGTGGACCTTAATGTTTTTATATTCTTTTATTTTTTAAAATATCTGTATGACTGTAAAATTGAGAAAAGTTAGCACCTATATCAAATTTCAAACAGTAAAAGTTTTATTACTTTTCAGTTATATTTAATTAGGAGTAGTATTTGCATTTGTGCAATTGAAAAAAATACTGTATATTTTTATATACAATATACTTTAATTTTATTAATATATAAAATATTATAAATACAATAAAAATATAATTTTATTATATAGATGATTTTGTGCATTATTTTTGTTGAGTTCGACTCCACACAACTCAGCTATGAAATAGAGGTTTAGAAATCTAATATTTCAATTTTTTTTTATCAAAACTAACAAATGCTCCCTTCGTCCCACTCTAATATGCTCGTTTTCTTTTTAGATGTCTCATTAGAATATGTTCGTTTTCCATTTCGAGTGAAAAAATGTACTTAATTGGCGCGGATCACACCATTTTCCTCCTACAAAAAGATGTTAGGGTGCCTCCAATGGTTAGAAATTTGAGGTGCAAAAATTAGAAACTACCATTGGAGAATTTAGGAACCAGTTTCTTTACAGATTTCGAGAAATCAGGTGCAGCTATGCACCAACTCCCAAATCACTTTATGTGGGCTCCACAAGTTACTTTTAATATTATTTGGGTTTTCTTTTTTTTTTTTTGAAAATCTGGTACAATGTTTCCCTTTTTTAATATTTTTTGTGAAGTATCATGGGACCCTTTAAAATTAGAAACTAGTTTATGGTTGGAGTAAATTGAGGTGGCATTTTAGAAGCTAGAATTCTAGTAGTTCTTTGTTGGAGGCACCCTTAGTCTATTAGAATGAGACAGCGGGAGTACAAAATATTTGTTACCTATCTCAAATATGATTATAGATTAAAATAGAAGTCCAAGGCGTAATGGAACTGAGCGAATAGCAAAGTCAACCCTCACTAAAGTCAACTCTGAACAAGTAAGCCCTGAACGAAGTCAATCCTAAACGGAGTCAACAAAATCAGTCGGAGGCAAAGAAGATATCCGTAAAAAAAAGTAAAAGTTAAGCTTCACAAAGACCGTTAGCAGACTTGAAGACACATATCAGACCCAACGGTCTAGAAAAAGAATCGTTAGCTTTGAAAAATAGAAAATACATGTTATCAGAATTTTATTGTTGGGACCAAATGCTCTTTCTTCTTTACTGGTGTTTCTTTCACTAGGTTTTCGCCATAAAATTCTTAACAAGGCTTGGCCCAATGAACCTAATAAATCATTGGTATTAGATTTTAATTTTAAATTTAGTTGATATACCATAAAAAGGAGATCTTATGCTAAAAATGAAATACCGGATTCAAGTGAAAAAAAAGCCATCACAATTCTCTCTTCTCTTTATATGTTCAATTATTCTTCTATTCCTAACTCGATTTATGATTTTTTGCATATTTTTATTGTTGAGATTCAAACCTGACTCAACAAATGTATAAATAAAATCCCATAATCACTTTCTAGGCATTTTAGCTATTTTCTTTATTTTTTTCTCCACGAACATTAATATATTTCCTCTCACAAATATTGTACTAATAATGCATTTATCAACAAGACTGTTCCCAGTTCAATCCTTTTTTTTTTTTTATAAATAAAGTCATTGATCTTTAACATGTTCAATTATTCTTCTATTCCTAAAATATTTGTAAATAGAAAATCTATTATGCTAATAAGATGATATGTGTCAAAAAGAGAGAGAAGAAGATGAAAGTTGTGACCTAGCTTGGTTGGCCAACTAACAAACTCAACAACTGTTCATGAAATTGAATCTAATTTTGCTTTTCCATTTTTAGGTTTTTACTTCTCTTAGATATGATTAGTTGAAAAAGATTGTTTTTTTTTTGTTTGATTGTTTCTTTTTTTTTTTTGAGACCAGTCAAAAAAGATTTTTGATAAACACAATCAACATTATTTTAAAGATTATGTCTTTTTGAGGCCCACCTATTTAGTGAGTGGCTTATCCATTAGGGGCAATTGCAAATTTAAAAATATTAATCAAGATAGGTGGGGCAATTTACTCATTTCATCTTCTCATTATTATTCTTTTATAACTAATTGAATATGGTTGATTTCGCTAACAGAATTCAAATTCTTGTGAATTGAAAATTCATACAGTTCAGCAGTTACTTGTATTTCCAATTTTTTTATATACCATATGTTCGAATACAAATACAGTGCACATTATATAGTATTATAAGGTATCAAATTGAACATCATTTACAAAATTTTGTCCATGTTTATATAGTACATCAAAACAAATGAATTAAATCTGCAGAAATTTCAGAATTGATTGAAGAAACTTGAGCAATTATTGCATCAAGTGCACCCTCATCTTTCAACACATCAGTGTGAGAAACACCAGCAATCTCGATCACCTTAACGGACTGATTCTCCACCCCACCCCACGCAGTCTGCAGAGCCAGCAAGCTCACCATGTTCACCGTGCCATCGCCGTCGCCATACGCCACCTCCGGCCGCTCATCCCACCCACCCTCCCCGTAAAACAACGTCTCCGCGGTCTGCACCCCAGTCCCCACCACACACGTGATGGGGACCCCAGGCGGCGGAGGCAGCCTTTCCACGAGAGGCAAAATGCGCGTTTCATAAGGGCAGACCCCTTGTGGGAACTGGATATCCCTTAGGAAACGCGCCACGTCAGTGCTCGAATAGGAGGCATTGGGCGTGACGACGATGGGCCTGGCCCCATCAAACACTGCGGGCGAGGGCATTAACCACAAGTTGCTAGAGGAGCTCCTCTGCTCCTCCCTGACTAGCAAAGGGTCCACTAAGGGCACGCCCAATGTGGTCCCCGATGCAAAAGTCAGCATTTCTTCAACTGACCCGCCCCACGGGGCGGACAGGGAGATCAAGTGTTTGACACGGTGGCGCCAGGAGGCCGGGGCCCGGTCGAGGAGGTGGAGGGCGAAGAGGCCGCCTAAGCTGTGCGAGACGAGGATCACCGGCTTCCCTCCGTTGGAATCGCTCGCCGATTCGATCAGAGTTTTGAGGTTGTCGAGGAATTCGGAACCGACATTGCAAGGGTGGCCTTTGGCAGCCAATCCATAGCGAAAATCATAGGGTGCGCCGAAGAGGTTTTGGCCGGAAACATAGCCTATTTCTTCCAAGGATCTCACTAGGGATTCCATGTATGATGTTATATATCTGAAAATTGCAATAGTGAGACTTTATTTCACATACTTAGATAATACAATTAATCCAATTCAAGTATGAATGAATCGTATATGATGGCATGACAAAGTGGAACAAATTAAAGATACGGAGGCATGCAGTTTTAAATAAGTAAGATGTTAATTGAACAAGTGGATGGATTTTGAGCTTACTTGAGATTGGGATCAAGATAGAGAAGCGAGTCAGTAGAGCCAAAAGAGGGGACTCGAGTCTCAACACCAGGGGCATTATGGTAATCATCAAGATGAGGATCATAATAAATCTTCATCCTCTCACTGAAGCATTTGGTGAAGGGTCGGAGCAGCACACTCGGGTCGAACCAGATCCTGAACCACCCATCCGGGTCCTTGTTCAACGGATACCACCGGTTGCACAGCAGGCTTGACGGCTTGTACGTGCCCGTCAGCCGGGCTTCCAGCTGGTTGCCGCCGGCTCCCGGTATTAACACCACCGGGTGCAGCGCCGATGATGCTCTGCACCAGGTGTATAACACCATGGCCAATGAAAATACGGCCACTTTTGAATGTGAATTATGGGAGCTCATGCTTTTGGTCTGTGGATAGTGAGGTACTAAAGAGTTGGAAGATTATGGGGTTTTTTATGTGTTTGGATTTGTGGTGGGGAAGCCTTCACGTTTTCATAGCTGAAGACAAACTTCCACCATTAGTTTTGCTCTTCATTTTAGGACCGCTATTGTGAATAGCATCTTTTATTAATCTCATTTTTATTACTACATTTTCGCACATTAGTAATTATCATCTATCTATCTAATCTATACATACATGTATAATAGCAAAATAAATCATATCTTACCTGGCAGGCCTCGTATAAGCCCTTTATTCTAGTTTTTTTCAATTCTCATTCATTCTTATTTTTATCTATTTAATCAATTTTTTTATTTAAAAATTATTAAATATCTAACAATGATTAAATTAATATTCCACAAATCTTGCTCGACAAGATAACCCAATAAGTCCTTGCCTGGTGGTGGTAAAACGATGTTGGAGAATCATTCTCGAGTTAAATCAAATGATACAACACAAAAATTAAATGAATATATCATTCAATGTAAAATTAGAGCTTGTCCAATAATAAGATCCATTAACATAAACACCACACTTATAAACGGGAACAAATAATAACAAAATATAAAATTCTATTTTTAACATAGCATTTATCCATCTCTCTCTCTCTCTAATAATAATAATAATAATAATAATAATAATAATAATAATAATAATAATAATAATAATAATAATAATAATAATAATAATAAAATAAATCATATCCTACGTGGCGTCGTATAATCGCTCTATTCTAATTTTTCTTTTTAGATATTTAATAAATTTTAGATATGAAATTGATTAAAAATTAGAATGAATGAGAATTGAGGAAAATTAGAATAGAGTGATTATACGATGTCATATAAGATAGGATTATATACAGATTTTTTCTAAATTTTTAATCAATTTTCATATCTAAAAATCATTAAATATCTAAAATCATTATATTAATATTGGAGCTAAACTCTCTTCCTAGTGGGCAGGGAACCGAACTCCTCTTGATTTTAACTGTAAACGAGAGTAGGAACGCACTGAACACAACAAATGAGGATAATCCAAATAAAATAATAGCAAAATATAAAATTCTATTTAACATAGCATTTAGCCAATTATCATAATTAAAATAAAATAATTCCAACGTATATGATTCTCCTTAATTGATATGAGTCTGATGTTACTAATTCTATTTCTTTTTAACATAGCATACGTATATGATTTTTCAGGTTTCAACGTGTGTATATATATATATATATATATATATATATATATATATATATATATATATATATATATATAAAATAACCATTAAATTCAATTATTAACATTTGTTTCCTTCAAATATCATGAGTACATGCATAGAAATGAAAACTATTATAGTGAGGGTGTTTCTAATCTCTCATTTAGAAAGGAAACCAAATAGATGATTGAATATGATTTTAAATTTGATGATATTGTTTAAAATTTGAGACGATCTTTCAAGTTTTAGAGATGATGCTTATAAGCAAGAGATGAGATTACCAAGACTCAATTATGATCTTTCAAATATTCACAAGTCAGTTATGATCTTTCAAACTTCAGACAAGATGATACTCAAAACTCAGTTATGGTATTTCAAGTTTTAGACAAGATGATGCTCAAAACTAGACCTAATGGTAAAAATAGGACTGTAACTTTCAGGATTTTTAGAAAAAGGACTATAAGTTACGGATTTTGAAAATAAGGACTATAATTTTTTTTTTTAACATTTACACTCCTGTTTATGGCCCAAAATTAATTGTTCGGGCTTTTGATGCCACATAGAGCCCGTTGCTGACGTGGACTGCCATGTCAACTTTTTTGCAAAAAATTTTTTTATTTCTTTTTTGTATTCTCGTTTTAACAATTAACAATTATATATTTTTTTAGGAAAATTAACAATTATATTTGTTTTATCTTAATTAATTTAATATCCTAAAAGAAAGCTACATATATACGTTCATTATATTTGTTTAATTTAATGTTAAAAGACATGTATTATTTCTTTTTTACATTTAATTAGAAGAATAAATTATAAAAAAATATGCCATCAATTTTGAATAGTGAGAAGAGATTTTGCAGTATGGCAGATTTGCAAGCAAGGAAGAATTGAGTAAGCAGGAATATCTAAAGATATTTAAAGACATTTTTTTTGTGAAGAAAACCTGATGGCATATTTTTTTATAATTTATTCTTCTAATTAAATGTAAAAAAGAAATAATACATGTCTTTTAACATTATAATGAACGTATATATGTAGCTTTCTTTTAGGATATTAAATTAATTAAGATAAAACAAATATAATTGTTAATTTTCCTAAAAAAAATATAAATGTTAATTGTTAAAACGAGAATACAAAAAAGAAACAAAAATTTTTTTTGCAAAAAAGTTGACAATATGGCAGTCCACGTCAGCAACGGGCTCCACGTGGCATCAAAAGCCCGAACCATTAATTTTGGGCCCGAAACAGGAGTGTAAATGTTTAAAAAAAAATTATAGTCCTTATTTTCAAAATCCGTAACTTATAGTCCTTTTTCTAAAAATCCTGAAAGTTACAGTCCTATTTTTACCATTAGAGTTATGATTTTTTAAGTTCCACACAAGAAGGTGCTCAAAAGTCAGAGATGACATGTCAAGCTCCAAACGAGATTATTCTCATAACTTAATTACAGTTTCACAAACTCTAGACAAAATGATACTCACAAGTAAGTTAAAATCTTCAAGTTCCATACAAGATAATGCTCAAAAGTCAGATGTGGTATTTCAAACTCCAGAGAATATGATTTTCAAAATTCTTACGTTCAAATGTCATATGTGGCCTTTAGAGCTCTAGATAATAATATGGTCTTATTATGTTCATATGAGATGATACTTAGATGACATATGTTGTACTATTAATTAAATTATTTCTTATCCGCCAAATTTAAAAAAATTGTACAAACTTAATAAATATTATTGACAACAGATGCGACACATCATATCATACTTCAAATTTACAAAAAAAATAAAAAATTCTTTTAAAATCTTTAATCCCACATCAACTTTTTGTAAACTTCATCAAATGAATATTTATATAAAACTGTATTTCTATTATCACAACCTACATTTCATTGGCGAAAGTGATTGAGATTAATATTATTTCAAATATTGTACTATTAATTTAATTTGATCATATCAAATTATTAAAGTAATAATTTATATATAAATTATTTCATATGTTATAATAATAAAAATAATTATAAATAATGACATAAAATAATTCCCGTCGAAATAATTTCGACGGGTTAGACGCTAGTTAATTAGCTATATAGGATAACTTCATCATTTTAATATACTAATATTTAATGTATTTTTAAAAAAATATTACGATTTTTGAAAAAGTTTAATTAACCTAATACCATACTTACATGACTTATTTCAAATTTAATATAAGATCAAATTGGACTTCAACTTTATTCTACAATTGGGAATGTCAATAAAAATACAAAAGTTACGAAACTCGATTACCAAAGTGCATGACCATTCTAAATCTAAATCTAAATCTAAATCTAATGAGCAAGCAACATATCGACGACCTGTGCCATAGTAGGCCTTGCATTTCTATTCTCTTGTGCACATTGCAACGCTACTTTTATTAGATTCTCCAACCCAGCCACATCATATTCACCCAATTCCACGATTTGGTCAATCCAGTTTGAAACCGACGACGACCCCCCTTCATCTCTCTCCAAAATTCCACCATTTTGATCACTATCAAAATTAGGGTTCTTTCCCGTCACCATTTCAAGCACGACGATCCCATAGCTATACACATCAACCTTTGCAGTTATGGGTAAATTATACACCCATTCAGGCGCCATGTAACCTCTCGTACCACGTATCGTCGACACGTTCAAATTCTCAACTTCACTTCTCTTCAGCTGTTTAGACAACCCGAAATCCGCCACCTTTGGCTGGTAATTCTCATCCAGAAGTATATTATGTGGCTTAACATCGCAGTGCAGAACCCACTCCAAGCACTCTTCGTGCAAATATGCCAACCCTTTTGCAACCCCTACTGCTATTTCAAACTTTTTTCTCCAATCCAGTTTCTTGGAGCTTAGATTTTCTGCTAAGCATCCATTCCCCAAGTACTCATAAACAAGTAATCTGTGCTTCCCCTCTGCGCAATAGCCCCAACGCTCGATCAAATTGGCATGGTTCAACCTCCCTATCAGGCTGACTTCAGCAAGAAACTCTGCTTCTCCTTGGTTGGCTTCATTGAGGCGCTTGATTGCTGCTACTCTGTTATCCGACAACACGCCTTTGTACACCACGCCGCTGCCTCCCCGCCCAATCTCTTCACTGAAATTACGCGACGCCTTCTTCAGCTCCGCGTATGTGAACCTCGTGAACCCTGTGGCCACCTGGAAGTAACCTTGCTCGCGTAGCTTCTTACCACTTGCGCGCGTCTTGTACAAGAATAGCAGCACGCACACCAACTCAAGCGCACCAAGCGCACCCACGCACCATGCCAATGACCTCAACCAACCGTGTTTGTTCTTCCTCGTGAATGGTCTTTGGATTTCCACGACGGGGTTGGTGCACTGGAGTTGGAGTTGGACGAGCTTGGTCTCATCTGATGCTGGAGGCAATCTAAGGTATATCCAATATTCGAATCCTGATGATTGATATCCGTTGAACAAAAGTGTTTTGGGGTAGCAGTTGTAAAAACCTCTGTCCGAATCGAACTTGTATTGGAAGCCTTTGCATTCGCAGTAACTCAAGCAGCGGTTCTTGCACTGTTCCAAGGTCTGGTTCTGGAAGAAGCCAATGTCGTAACCATAAAACTCTGCGTGGTTAATACGCGAGAAAACGTCATCGCTAGCGTTATTCTTACACGGGGTTTGATCAAAATCCGGCACGCATCCCTGCGACCAGTCGCTGCTGTCCTTAGGCTTGTAGCGCGGTAAGCAAGA
Source organism: Salvia miltiorrhiza (assembly GCF_028751815.1). Classification (NCBI taxonomy): domain Eukaryota; kingdom Viridiplantae; phylum Streptophyta; class Magnoliopsida; order Lamiales; family Lamiaceae; genus Salvia; species Salvia miltiorrhiza. Next base: position 549,622 of record NW_026651413.1, on the reverse strand, counting down.
GCAGCGGCGGCCCGAGGCAGGGCTGTAATTGCACAAACTGTTAGCACCACAGATGCCGTGAATATTGCATGGCTGCATCGGGAGTTGCCAGGTAACTTCCCACGTGTTTCGGCGCGCGTTTAAGGAGTAAACCCGAACGATGCCATCAACATCCAACTTCATCCTTCTCCGAGGCCCCACGCCCAAGTCCGACGCATTAAACTTGAAATCATCCGTTGAGGAGAATCTGCCGTACAGATCAAGCACGGCGGTTTTGCTACTGTTGTAGGTGGATCGGCCTGCTTCCCAGCTGTTTTTCCACGGCACCGGCCAGAACACGCTCGTCATCTCAAATCCGGAGTACATGAGACGAAGGACGTTGTCGTTGTCGAAGTAGAGCTTGTAGAAGCCAGAGGATTGATTCGTGAGGCTTCTCGATGAGACCAGCTCCGCTTTCGCGGTGAGTGCTTGCTCGGGAAGAAGAGTGTGCGTCGGTGAATCGAAGCTTCGCCATATTACACGAGAGGTGTTTTTTTCATTGCGGAGAACGAGATCGCCGTTGTCGTGGAGCTTCAGCACTACCACCTCGGCGGCGGATGCGGTGCCGCTGGTCCACACAGTGAGCTGACCGGCATCTCGGAGGATGAGGCTGCCGGAGTGCAAGAGAGACAGCTTCGTGTGTTTGCCGTTCACCGGTTGGTCCCGGTTCGCCATCCAAACCACGGTTTGATTTCCGTTGGCCTCACGAGCGTGAGTGAACCAGATGGAAAAACAGTAGGCGTTATCGCCGACGGCGTAAAAACCGGCGGTGAAAATGCCCATTGGTGATGAGACCAACACGTCATGGGGTGAAGAGAGGGATGAACCTTGAGTTAAACTTGTATAGGTTTTGGAGGAGGATGAAAGTGGTAAGAATATTGGAATCAAAGTTAGGATAACAAGTTTGGGAAGATGAACTTCCATTGCTATAGTTTACTGGTATTTTGGATTCAAACGATACTAGTAAATTTATAAGCCATTCCGTTTCTTTCTTAATAGTATATCTTTTAAATTTATATTTTCACATGTATATTTGTTTGAAACATATTTTATTATTATTATGATTAACATATTTTTTTATTCAAACATATTTGTTTTTTTTATTATTATGGCCATAAGTGCCAAGATTTTACTTTGGTTTTATTTTGGATTTCCGTTGGCACTTATGGCCATAAGTGCCAACGGAAATCCAAAATAAAACCAAGTAAAATAATCATTTTGGGCACTTATGACACTAATAGTGTCATAAGTGTCATATGTGTAGCACAAATACAGAAACAACAACATCATTTAAACCCTAAATGGATAATCTAAACCCTAAATGGAACATCTAAACCTCAAATGGATAATCTAAACCCTAAATGGAATATCTAAACCCTAGGGGGAAGTGTGCACTTATGGCACTAATAGTGCCATACGTGCAGCACACAGATCAGATCAGATCTGCTGGTGCATCGTTTTACACCAAAAATATCCGGCAGTCAGCCGGTATGCCCACACTGCGCAGACAGCAGCAAGCAAAATCGTCTCCCAAGGGATCGGCGAGAATTCTCCTAAAATCCAACCTGTAAAGAAACTCCAAAAACGAGATTTATGGGGAAAATATTGAGAAAATACTAAAATAGAAATAAATAAATAAAACCCAAAATAATTGCAAAGGTTCTAATCCTAAATAAATAAATAGAAAATTCTAACAATTAATAAAGAATTCCAGCAATCAATTAAGTCCACCCTAGCTTAATTATTCCGATCATTGATGCAAATATAACTTTAATTTATGCAAGCAAACCAGTTATAACCACCGAAGACGCTTCTGACGTGATCTTATTTCTCCTTAATTATTTGGTAACCAGGAAGACGCTTCACTAATTACTACCCTAATCGACTGACAACCGTAAGAGACGCTCTATAGGTTTAATGAGCCGACAGCATTAATTACTAGAGAAACCCGATTCAAAATCAATAAACTCTGACGCAGGATTATTGAATTAAGACTGCTTTTCCCTTGACCCTGATGTGTCAATTTACCACTAATCAAACCTAAACCACAATTACGGATGGCCGGTTCAATTGGTTGTATAATTAATTCTAACCCACTAAATATTGCGCACTACTTAATGGATTAAAACAATTAATAACGATAAACACAGAGAATCACAGATACAAGCATAAAAATAAAGTATAAGAACAAATTAGATCTCACAGAATAATCTTGCTAGTGCTTCCCTAATCGATGCTGGAATAAACGAATTAGCTAGAACGCATAAACAAATAAATAAAGAAAATTAAGAAATAAATTGCGAAGAACAGATGAAGAAAAGAAAACTTGAATTAAATTGCTCCAAAATCACGTCCCAGCTGCTCTCCAGAATGGGTGGCGTCTATATGTGATGTCTCTCCAAGCGTGTATCATCACAAATATATATATATCTATGGAAATAACAAACCTAATCTAATAAAGTAATATAAAAAATGGCCCATGGGCCTAACTAAAGATATAAGGCAAAATGCAGCCCTTTTAAAAGTCAAAGCCCACTAAAAGAAAGTAAAAGAGATATCAGTCGCCCAACTCTCGCCAATTCAGCCTTAATTTCGGACATCACAGACAGTATGGGCACACCGCACAGCAAACGCGCACAGATTCAAACTCTTCAAAATTCGATCCTCTTATCCAAAACCTATCAAAACCATGAAGAATATTTATTAGTTTCACAATTAAGTCCAAAAGATAATAATAAGCAGGAACTAGGCATTTAAAATTCACCAAAAACACTCAAAATATGCGTATAAAATATGCCCAATCAAACTCCCCCACACTTAGACAATGCTCGCCCTCGAGCATAAGAAAAACAAAACAAAGGGAAGAACAAAACTCAAGACACAAACAAGACAAGACAAGACGCAACTAACGACGACTAGCCATGGCAACAATCACAACAAGCAAATCTCAAAGTTAGAATAAGATACAATCATCATTTTTCCTCAAACCATTCTTGGAATCAACAATCATGTGCATTCACCCTTCATTCGAGTCAAAAACGTGAAAATCAATCCAGCCTCACTAAATTCGCTCAAATCTCTCAATATCAAAAGGTAGGTAAATTCACACACATGCAACTCGACTCTATCCATTATAAGTTTGCCACTATGTCAATATCTTCAATTCGAAAACTGAACTTATCCATGAATCAATAGGTCTTTCCACAAGGTTGTAATGGGGCTAGGGTGCATAGGTAGGATAAACAAAAGTGGATAAACAAGGCTAATAAAACCAACACAATGCAAGTAGTTCACCACATTCTAATCCCAAAATCAAACTAAATCAAATCAACCCTTATTCCCAATACATAGACATTCAAACTCCAGCATTCTCTTTTTTTTTTTTTTTTCTTTTTTTTTCTTTTTTTTGTTTTTTTGTTTTTTTGTTTTTTTTTGAATTAACATCATAAGATCACCTCATTTTTAAACAACCAACAACCTCTTTTGTCAATTTCAATCCTCAATCATTCCAACCAAGCACTAAATTTCAATCAACCTTATTCTTCCAACAAAGTAATATCACAAAACAAACCACTTGCATCATGCTGGAAATGGACAAAGCAAGGCTAAAAGAAGGCTAATGGCTAAAATTTTCGAGGCTTCAATCATATATAACAATAACAAGGGTCAAGGCTTCAAAATGGCTCACTAATGAATATTGCAAGGTATGAAATTTTTAAGGCCAATGAGGTTTATTCCTAATGCCTAAATCGCTTTCACAAATGAGTCCAATTGGTTGTTTAAAAATTTATTATGGCAACATGGCAAACCGAATATCAAGAAGTCAAGAATGCATAACACTCATCGAAAACAAGCAAGGAGCATTCAAGTTATTGCTCTAAAGGCTCAATCCTCACTATATGAGTGGTTTTCAACAAAATTGATCAATTTGCACATTCGTCATCCTCAAACACATATGTGTTTCAACACATTTTTGTATCATCCAAGAAAACAACCATACAATCCATATCAATATGCTCATCCTAACAAATCGAAATGCTCGCATGAAAAGTTGCCATAGACAGACTCAAAAGGAAGACCAAAACAAAACATGCACACAGACTCAAGACAAAAGACATAAAAACTCCCCCACACTTAAACAACACAATGTCCTCATTGTGTGGGGAAATACTAAGAACAAAGACACAAAACAAAGAAAGCATAAAGGACAAGAAAAAGAAAAATAAAATAAAATAAAATAAAAACGAAAGTAAACTAACAAAAACTTCCCTGAAACTGGATCAATCATCAGGTGGTTTCAATTTCCGCTTTGGCAGTTTCACAATTGAAGGCACAATCTGTCCAGTGCTGGTCGGTATGGGCATACCGCATGACAGATGTTGAGTGAAAACGTCATTGGTGGGGTTCAGCTGCACTTTACACCCTTGAATTTCATCATAATATTCTGGTGGTTCTTTATTCATCGTGAATATTTCCAGAATCTCATTTTCCTCATTTCCATTCTTATGTTGAGCCAACCTGAAAGGAAAAGTGAGAGAAATTAATGCTTTAGAATTATAAATTTCAGATTCAACACTTACCTCGGAAGAAGAGAGATTTTCATATTGTTGTGCCTCTTCGACAACTTCATCATTCTGAGCACTTTCTTGCTCTTCCTTCTCCTTTTCATCTTCCATGGGCCTTGGATCAAAGAAATCTTCCTCACTCATTAAATTCATAGCATAAACATGCTCCTTGGAATGTACTTCTTCTTGAGATGGAAGTTTTCCAAGATTTACTTGCAACTTGTTCACTTGAGTGGTGAGCAGAGTGATCTGTGTGCCCATACTACCCAACGCAGCTTGCGTCTCTTGCTGGAAAGCTTGCTGACTTTGCACCAAATTGTTAACAATCTGGCTGCTCTGTGCCAGACTCTGAAGAATATCGCTCATACTGGGCTCTGGGCGGTCGGTATGGGCATACCACCCAGCCTGCGGCTGTGCGCTGGTGAAAAATTCAGGCGAATGATTCCAGCTGAAATTTGGATGATTATCCTTCTGAATTTGAGCTCCAACCATGCCTCTAACTAAGGAAGTTAGAGCATCGAGTTTCTCATTCACACATACATCTTCTGCTCTGTTGATCGGCCTGTACCTATCATCATCCTCATCCTCATATTGTTGACCATTGGTGACCATATCAAAAATCAATTGTTTTGCTTCATCTAAGGTCTTGTTGGTCAAACTTCCTCCACAAGCAGCATCAACAATCCTCCTGTCAAAAGAAGACATACCACGATAAAAATAATTAATGAGCAACTGATAATCAGAAAATCCGTGGTTAGGACATCTATGACATAATTGTTGAAATCTCTCCCAATAATCAGACAAACACTCGTGTTGCCTCTGCTTGATGCTACTAATAGCTATTCTTAGATTTGCAGCCTTTGATTCTGGAAAGAATTTACGCAAGAACTGCTCCTCTAAATCGTTCCAAGTTCTGATTGAGCCAGGTGATAGATCTAACAACCAATCTCGAGCTCTACTCTGCAATGTATGAGGAAAAGTTAGTAATTTTAAATGATCTTCAGGAAAACCTTGAGGGCGTAAAGTAGTGCAAACTAAATCAAATTCAGCAAGATGTTTATGTGCACTCTCTCCAAGCGAGTTGCTGAATTTTGGAAGAACTTGAATAAAGTCAGGCTTGATTTCAGCATTTTGATTAATCGTGGGCAACACAATGCATAGCGGATGATTTCTCTTGTGGCGGCCCAACTCTCTTATCAACGGTGGTGGTGGCAGAATGTCATCACGGTCATCATCCCCATCTTCAGACATCTCAATTTCAGCTATAGATCAAACTCAAACAAAAATAAAAAAAATAAAATAAAAAAAAACAAATCGAAATAATAGGAAAATTACTACTTAAAAACCGATCCCCGGCAACGGCGCCAAAATTTGGTGCATCGTTTTACACCAAAAATATCCGGCAGTCAGCCGGTATGCCCACACTGCGCAGACAGCAGCAAGCAAAATCGTCTCCCAAGGGATCGGCGAGAATTCTCCTAAAATCCAACCTGTAAAGAAACTCCAAAAACGAGATTTATGGGGAAAATATTGAGAAAATACTAAAATAGAAATAAATAAATAAAACCCAAAATAATTGCAAAGGTTCTAATCCTAAATAAATAAATAGAAAATTCTAACAATTAATAAAGAATTCCAGCAATCAATTAAGTCCACCCTAGCTTAATTATTCCGATCATTGATGCAAATATAACTTTAATTTATGCAAGCAAACCAGTTATAACCACCGAAGACGCTTCTGACGTGATCTTATTTCTCCTTAATTATTTGGTAACCAGGAAGACGCTTCACTAATTACTACCCTAATCGACTGACAACCGTAAGAGACGCTCTATAGGTTTAATGAGCCGACAGCATTAATTACTAGAGAAACCCGATTCAAAATCAATAAACTCTGACGCAGGATTATTGAATTAAGACTACTTTTCCCTTGACCCTGATGTGTCAATTTACCACTAATCAAACCTAAACCACAATTACGGATGGCCGGTTCAATTGGTTGTATAATTAATTCTAACCCACTAAATATTGCGCACTACTTAATGGATTAAAACAATTAATAACGATAAACACAGAGAATCACAGATACAAGCATAAAAATAAAGTATAAGAACAAATTAGATCTCACAGAATAATCTTGCTAGTGCTTCCCTAATCGATGCTGGAATAAACGAATTAGCTAGAACGCATAAACAAATAAATAAAGAAAATTAAGAAATAAATTGCGAAGAACAGATGAAGAAAAGAAAACTTGAATTAAATTGCTCCAAAATCACGTCCCAGCTGCTCTCCAGAATGGGTGGCGTCTATATGTGATGTCTCTCCAAGCGTGTATCATCACAAATATATATATATCTATGGAAATAACAAACCTAATCTAATAAAGTAATATAAAAAATGGCCCATGGGCCTAACTAAAGATATAAGGCAAAATGCAGCCCTTTTAAAAGTCAAAGCCCACTAAAAGAAAGTAAAAGAGATATCAGTCGCCCAACTCTCGCCAATTCAGCCTTAATTTCGGACATCACAGACAGTATGGGCACACCGCACAGCAAACGCGCACAGATTCAAACTCTTCAAAATTCGATCCTCTTATCCAAAACCTATCAAAACCATGAAGAATATTTATTAGTTTCACAATTAAGTCCAAAAGATAATAATAAGCAGGAACTAGGCATTTAAAATTCACCAAAAACACTCAAAATATGCGTATAAAATATGCCCAATCATCTGCCATGGCTGAAATTGAAGGAGGCGGCGCAACGATCAGATCAGATCCACCGCCGTCGCCTCATCAGACCAGATCTGCCGCCGCTGCGCGCTGGAGAGAGAGAGTGAGATGAGAAAGAGAGAGGAGAGAGTGGCAGCCGCTGAAGAGAGAGAGATGGAGGATCTCCTCCACCATCGCCGCGAGAGCTCCGACAAATTCTCCAAGCTCGGCGCCGCTGCCGCGCAGCCGCTGGAGAGAGAGAGGGAGGGAGATGAGAAAGAGAGAGGAGCCACTGGATAGAGAGAGAGGGAGATGAGAAAGAGAGAGGAGAGAGAGAAGGATAGAATAGTCATGACATACAAAAAATGGCCAAAATTTATGTTTTTTCAAATAGTGGACAAAATTTGATGTTGTATGTTGAATAGGGTCATTCGGCCCTATTGTTTCTTTATGAAACGTGTTAAAATAACAAAAATATACACTTTTATAGAAACAAAGCGAATAGTTATAACTCTAACTGAATGCAATGAACTCTAACTAATTATTTTAAATTATATTAAAATATATTCCCTCCATCTCACAAAAAATATACTCATTTTGGTATTTTGGGTCGTCTCATAAAAATAAACCTTTCTATTTTTGCACATTACTCCATCATAATCCCTTTGCTTTTTTCTCTATTTTTCATAAAGGAAACTCAATTTCCACTCACAATAATGCCCTTTTATCTCATATTTTTTAAATTTTGTGTCGTTTTTAAATGAATATGTTTTTTTAGACAAAAAATAACAATAAATTAAAATTAAGAAATTAATACTCCCTCCGTCCCACTCTAAATGTCCCATTTGCCATTTTGGGCTGTCCCACTCCAAATGACCCATTCCCTTTTTGGCAAAACACTCTCTCTCTATACCTAATATTTAAATAATTTCCACCAACCCACTTTATCTACTTTATACCCACTTTATCTACTTTTTACACATTTCTTAATCTCCGTGCCCAAAAGAAAGGAGACATTTGAAGCGGGACGGAGGGAGACATTTGAAGCGTGCCCAAAAGTAAAGATAAAAATAAAATTAAAATTAAACATAAACATGAAGTGAGACAGTGAAAATAAGACAGCAAGTAAAGTCATATTCGAATTAGATGGAGTAGGCAAAACTTCTGACACGGCTGTCCGACGTATTGACTCAACTCAACTAGACTTTGCTTTTACAAGTCTTTAGTATTTATTATTGAAAATTTAAAATTTTAAAAATTATATACCCTAACTTTGAATTAATGAACCCAAATAATCTATTATTAATTCAAACAAATATAAAAAAATAATTATAAACTCTAAATGAATTAATGAACCCAAATAATCTATTATTAATTCAAACAAATATAAAAAAATAATTATAAACTCTAAATGGATGAGTGAACCCTTGTTAATTATCTTTATATTATATAAAATCATAATAAATTAAAATTGAATAAGAAATAATTTAAAAATATAAAGAAATGAAGAGCAGTAAACGTGGTACACATTATATTTTGGGACAGGGGATCCCATTTGCTCCCCACATCGGGGGGACTTACCCACAACTTTTGCGAGACCTTGGGTGCAATATGTTTATGTGTAAAGACTTCAGATTGAAGCTTCGTACAATGAATCGATCATGTTGCATGGTGTAATATATTGCACTCAAATTTTTATTTTATTAATTTGGATGTAATTAAGAATAAATATTTTGGATTCGAATTTATAATTATGCGGGTTTTATATTTAAATAATAATAATAATAATAATAATAATAATAATAATAATAATAATAATAATAATAATAATAATAATAATAATAATAAAATTAACTTTAAAGTATAAATTTGAAAATTATACAATTCCTTTTAAATTTATAAACTCATATACATATATAACCATTTAAAATTCAATAAGAATTGATTTTACTACTCATTCTGGTTTCAAATCAATTTATTGTAATATCCATCATTACTTGAACTATTTAACTTTATAAAATATATAAATTAACAAATATAAATTATTACCTTAATTAATTATTCGTCTCAACAAAAATCTGAACAATACAAAATAAATACTGATAATAAATATATAAATAAATAAAAAGATTAAAAATGTTAAAAATTTCATATAGAAATATCAACTAATATGGTGCTACAAAATTTCGAATACATATAGTAATAAGTTTATATAAAAATACTATAGTTCGTTAATTTTTTTTTTCTCATGATTTAATTTCTTGTTAGATTTTATAAAAATTATAGTTTATAATACAAAGTATCCCCAAAATTCTTAGGATTTCAGACGGAGCTTTTTGACGGAGATCGGTGTTCATGCAACGTTGTCGACGAAATGAGGCGTCTGAGCAAAGCTTTCCGGCGTTCGTGCAGCGGTGTCGAGGGAGTGCAGATCTTTTCGACGAAGAGCGGCGGTTCTACGGCATTTTCAAAAGGGTTCCGGGTTGTAATCGGCTTCAAAAAACGTCACCATTTTTGTGATTACAAGGAAGTTAACTTATTGTTAATCATTTTCACAATTTAATTAAAAAGAAATTAGAATTTTTTTTAGGAGATTCATTATCTGTTACATTTGAGTTTGATTTGTGTATTGTCGAATTTGTCTTTCTTCGTGCAAGTGGTGTATTTTGCCCATTGTTTTTCACGATTAAGCTCATTTTGATACAATTTCATGGGGATTTGAACGTTTTGTTTGGAATTGTATGTTTGGGTTTAAATCGGTTTTCACGTTTAATTAATTTGGCACAACTAAAGTAAGGTAAAAAAATTAGCTATTATTTACTTGCACGACTAAACAAAACATTCACACTCCCAAATTCCTTAAATTGCAAGATTCGATATTGAAGCAACTATGGGGTTTAAAATCTAATGCCACATACTTCGATGCTAGTACAATTTCTCATCCAAAATAATATAATTTTGATTTCCAAAAATCGTGTTGTGGACGATTGTAAGATGAGGCTTTTAATTTTTTAAGAATTGTCAATTGTGGTTCCTGAAAAAATAGAAAGGTTATATAAGAAGTTTGTTAGTTTATGCACAAGACATTTTTTTGTGTTGCCATGGATGACGTTTACTAATTAATAGTCATATAATATTACGGGCCAAATTATTTGATAGACACACCACATTGTGGTTTGGAAGAAGGAATGAGATTCAGTGTACCATATTTTATGTCCCAATTTGTGTCTCACTTTCAATTTTACTTATTTTCTTATATATTTTTTCTTCAATTTCAATTTTATATGCTTTAGTTTAATTTTGTGATTATTAACTAGGGTTTATTCCATTAAATTAGGGTATATAATTATTTTTTATCATTTAATTTCATTTTTATTACCTAATAATTGGTTGATAAATTTAAAGTCATGGTATATACTTTTTAAAAAATTTAATTTTTTGAAATAAAATTAAAGTATAGTTCATAGTATTATAATAAATTTTATTTTTATAAAAAATATTTTTAAAATAATAAATATAAGAATGGGACATAGTGGTACACATAAAATTGTGGGACATTGGATTTCATCCTTGGAAGACATAATTAAGTGGATGAGTTTAATGTCTTATGATTTTTTTAATATTAAATAAAGAAATTTAAAGGTCGCCCTCTGAGAAACTTGAACCCAAAACCTTTAGCTTTAGGCTTTAACCACTTATCGCTTAGCTTAACACACGCACTGATGAAATGTGATTTTTGAAGAATTGGAAGGTTAGATAAGATGTTTGGTATGCACAATAAACATTTTTATGTTGCACAGGATATTGTCTAATTATTAATAGGCACATAATTGCATATGTTGTATTCGTTTTTATAGTTGCACTTTACAGTAATTCGAAATGCACAATACATGTATTTGAAATACTCATGAAATGAAATTGTTGTTTTCTGCAAAAGATATGACTATGAAATGCACATGGCCATTAACCATATTGCCAGTACTACATGTGCATTTAACTTTATGTATTCCTACTTGCAATCACAACTAGTTTGCACAATGAATATTAGATATGCATTTGATCTATTCATAAATTCCTACTATTAGATATGCATTTGATATATTCATAAATTCATACATCTAGTTTGCACATCATCATAATACCACACCAAACATTCATAAATTGGTACAGGCATGCACAAGCCCAAAAAATATCCATACCTCGAGTAAAACAAGCATCATTACAACAAGTTGCATATAACATACACATTCTTAATAATAACTTTATAAAAACTGAAATTTACAACATCCCTCCATTATATATCTTCCATAAAATTTATATTTTTTTTTCTTCTTATTTGTTTATATATATAAAAATTTTAATCTCACATTGTTCTTTTATAAAACTTCATTAAATAAAACTTTATATAGAATGATATTTTTATTATATCAACTAAATTTTGATATTTAATTGACAAAAACAATCTTATCATGTCAAATTAAATTAATTTAAGTTATGACAGAAAGTAATTCCGGTCGAATTTCGATGGTCACCACCGGTATAACATGAAAAGTAAACATTAAATTGATGGTAACAAAAACACCACAACTAAAATAAATAAATATACTAAAATCATATATCATGATTATAACTTCAAACATGCGTCGAATTTGGAGTTAAACTTGTATAGGTTTTGAAGGAGGACGAAAGTGGTAAGAGTATATTAGGATAACAAGTTTGGGAAGATAAACTTCCATTGCTAAACAATTAGTGGGCTAGCCCATAAATAAATACACTCCCAAGTTTATTAATTAGTGGGCTAGGAAATTTCTATCATTGATAAACTTCCATTGTTTATTTATCATTAATAAAGTTAGGATAACAAGTTCGGTCTTTTTTATCATTAGACTTGGGTGGAAGACCGAGAACTTTTGCAAGCATTAATTTGGATGTGTTTTATTCATTTTTTTAAAATAAATAAACAAATTTAAAGATAACGGTAGAATTAACTCGAACTCAAAATCTTTGATCTTAGACACTAACTACTTTACCGTTAAGTTAACTCACACTGCTTTATTCATCTTTTGGTGTGCAATTAGATAGCTATTCTGTTTTTATTCTTAGTGAGCTAGGAATGAAATTATATTTTTCTTAGCCCATGAACTTGATAGGGTGGTGTCTATAAATGAAAAATGCACACTCTTATGAGACTTATCGAAATAATAAAAAGATGTACACTCTTATGAAATGGAGCGAATAGTTATAAAACTCTAACTGAATGCGATGAACTCTAATTAATTATTTTAAATTATATTAAAATGTACTTCATCCGTCTCACAAAAATATACTCATTTTATCATTTTGGGCCGTCTCATAAAAACATATCCATTTTCATTTTTTAACACAATCCCACCACAATCTTTTTACTTTTTATCTATATTTTTGATAAAATAGAACCAAATTTTCACTCACACTACACTTTTATATATCTAAGATTCTTTAAAATTCGTGTTACTTTTAAATAAATATAATTTTTGTGAGATGGAGAGAATAATAAATTAAAATAAATATGAAGTGAGACACTAAAAATAGGACAACAAGTAAATCTCATATACAGAGAGTTGGGGCAAAAATTAAAATCCTTTCCAAATGGTGAGCCTAACACAAAATTTATGGCATGGGTGGGTGTCCGACGTATTGACCCAAACAGTGGTGGTTGCCAAAACTTGAGAGTGCCGTATACACTATACTTTGCTTTTACAAGTCTTATTTTCTTAGGTCTTTTTCATTACATTGGGGACTTGGTCACTTGGACTGTGGTGGAAAACTAGACCCACAACTTTTGGAAGCATTATTAATTCCGACATATTATATATGTCCCTATTTTATTAAGTAATTTTTTTCAATCCAATTATTTCTTCTTCTGTATAATTTATAAAAGTAGTTTAAGGGTCTCATAAAATAATACTCCCTGATGAGCCCATGTTTGTTCTCGTTTTTCGTGTCTGTTTTAGGTCTAGATAGAGTCTTTTTCCTTTGTTTTGTTAGAGTTTGTCGCCTGGGAGGGCGTAGTTCCAGGGCAGGCCCGTTCTTTGGGTAAAAGGTGCTTTTAAGGCATAATGCTGCTGTATTCCGCGAAATAGGCATGAGTTTGAAGCAGAGGAGTTTGGGACACTCAGAAGCTTGTTTTGAAGACCAAAAATCCGAGAAGCAGGATGTTGGGCAAACCGACCCTTTGCCCATAAGTACCGCGCGGGATCCAGTTGCATGGGAAGAAGCATCTGGCATAATGCGACTTCGGTTCGGGGAAGAAGTATGAGCACAGATACAAAGCCAATTGGAGCTTGAAGCAGCAGATTACAACAACTTAAATGAAGTTTGGAGTTGCTTAAGTCAACATAGCGCTTTGCCCATAAGCATCGTGTGGGACCCAGTTGCATCAGAAGATGATCGAGGGCAGAAGGTACAGACGGGGCAGAGAAGAAGACTGCAGGAGATGGAGTACATAAATTCGTGTTGAGGGCAAAGGCAATGCAATCTGATCAGAAGATGTAGATAAGGAATCCAAAAACCTTATCCCTTAAGGTTTGGATAAGGAAAGAATCAGCCTCCAGATCTAGATGCAATCTCTGGCAGAATCAGCCCTAATTCCAGCCCACTCCTTTGGGCCTAGCTTGCGTAGCCCTAACTCATGCCTATAAATATCACATAGCTGTGAACTATTCAGAGGGTAGAGTAGAGGGGAGATGACGAATTTTGAGAGACCACTGCTGTAGTTTTACTTTTCATAGTTAGGTAGGAGTACTCGCCCCTTATTAGGGATGGCAATCGGGTACGACGTGTACGGATAGTGACTATCCATACCCATACCCATAAACTAAATGGATAGTGGTTGCTACCCACGAAACTATCCATGGATATCAAATGGTATCCAAACCCGCTACCCGCGGATACCCGCTATCCGTCGAGTATCCACGAAACCCGCTATCCGACGGGTATCCGTCACCCACTATCCGACTGCCGGTGCGTGGAGGAAAGCGGCTGGGCAGCGCCGGTGCGCGGAGGACAGCGGCTGGGCGGTGCCGGTGCGCGGAGGACAGCTTGGGAGTTGAGATGAGGGAGTTGAAAGAAGGGAGGAAGGCAGAGGGGGAGGTCAGTGGATGGAAGAATGGCGTTGCTGGATGAGGTCGGCGGCCGGCGAGTGGTTGCCGGTTGGTGGCTGGAACCGCGACTTCGCGAGGAGGGCGGCGTTGCTGGCGTTGCAGGGCGAGTGGCTGGCGTTGCTGGACGAGGGCGGCGGCCGGCTGGCGGCTGGACGAGGGCGGCGTTGCTGGGCGAGGGCGACGGCCAGCTGGTGGCTTGAATCTCGACTGCCACAAGGGAAGAAATGGTTGAGCTGCTGAAGTTGAGCGACTGTGTCAGTGTAACGTGTTAGGGGCATAGGAGAATTAGGGTTTAGATTTAGATTATTAGAGCTTGGGCCTTCCTTCAATTTTTATTTGGGCCTATTTTCAAATATAATATGCTAGCCCATAACCTTAAAATATATATTCAAGGCCCATATTTTATGAATTTTTTTGTGGATATTTGACGGGTAATTGACGGATAATTAGCGGATATTTTTGGCGGGTAAACGGGTTTCGCGGGTATGGATAGTAAGTATCCAAACCCATACCCACGAACTAAATTGATAGTGAATTGCACTCACGAAACTATCCGTGGATATCAAATGGTATCCAAACCCACCCTAATGGGTTCGGGTTTTCGCGGATATTCGCTACCCACGAGTAGATTGCCATCCCTACCCCTTATGGGCATAGTTGTTTAATTTTCTGTTCATGTTTTTTGCGGCACTTTTGGCCGTAAGTACCCTTTGCCTTAAGTAAGTTTCTATTTCAATTTTTACTTTATGTTTTCCTTTATGTCTTTTGCTTTTGTTAATTCTTTTATGTCTAGCTAATTTTATATTCTGATTTGGGCGAGATGATCTAAGCATGAACACTTAACTCGAGAGGTCTAATTTGGGCATAACAACTATATGAGTATATTCCCGATACACTAGGTTTGATTCCAATAAGGTTGTAACAACTTGGTTAATTAATTGATCACTAGTTAACTAGGGAGTTTTGGCCACAAGTAAACTTTGGGCAAAGGCGAGACGCCATCGACCTCCAAAATAGTACAACGAGTGTTGGAGCCGTGACTGTGGTGAAATATCTGCGTAAGAGTCAAGTGGGTCTATCTAGTTCTTAAGGCATTCTGGGCAAAGCACAACTAGCGATAGGCCATCGCAGAGGACGTGGATGTTGTCCGGGGTAGTTGGTTTCCATTAGGGATAACTTCTAAGGGATCATAAACTGAAATGATAGATTGGGCGAGGGGTTTTTGCATGCGTGACGAGTGACAATAGGGGCGCAACAATTCTTATGCCTATAACCACTGGTATGCGAGTATAGTAATTTATCTTTGCACCAATGACCGAGTGCCTAGTTCATGTTTAGTGATTCAAACCCAAGTCAGGATTGTTTTGTTATTTGATTAATTTACCTTTGTTATTTCAGTTTTAGTAGGAAACCCTGTTCTGCCCATAAGCTCGTTGTGGTCAGAACCCGTCAGAATACAAACCCTTTTTAGTGATACCCTTGCAGGAGGAGTTACTGCTCAGCTCCCTGTGGATTCGACTTTGGACTTACCACTAGTTAGTCTAGCCGAGGGCACATGATATTATATTTGCACGAAGCTCAAACGACGGCTTCGTCAAATTGGCGTCGTTGCCGGGGAACTGAGTGCGCTAGTAATTTCTTTTGCAAAATTTTGTGTGAGTTTTGCCTTAACGTTTGTGTATGCGTTGTACTAGGAGTGCAGGTCACAAGGAGCTATTATTGTTTGATCCCGAGATCGAAAGGACCGCACACCAAAACAACGAAGAACGACGTCGGGCAGAGCAAGAGACACAGCTGAACAGGAACCAAGACGGAGATATGGTCGGAGAAGACAATCCAGCCAATAAGACCCTTCGGGATATGATGTTCCCAAACAATCTGAACATCCGACCTACGGGCATAGTGTTGCCCAATATCACTGGAAATTGGGAGTTGAAGCACACCCTGATCCAGATATTGCTCAAATACAGTGATATGCCCGGAGAGGACCCTATGCGGCACTTGCAAGATTTCGAGATGGCTTGTGGAACTATCCGCACCGCATCTCCTGCCCTTACTGAGTACATCCGACTCCTTACTTTTCCGTTTTCTCTTCAAGAGGGAGCGAGGGAGTGGTTGTACGTTTTGCCCGAAAACAGCATTACGACTTGGCAGCAGAAGTTTCTCGAAAGGTACTTCCCAGTTAGCCGGATCCAGAGCCTAAGGACCAGAATAAGCAACATCAAGATGGGGAATGGAGAGATCTTATATGACTACTGGGGAAGATTCTAACAAATGCTAGCCAAATGCCCACAACATCAAATACCAGCCCACGATCTTGTTCGATACTTTGGGGATGACTTCGAAGGCAAGAAAGGCAATGGCTGCATGCTGCATGTGGAGGATCCATTTTGAACAAATCGGCGGCAGAGGCATTCAAACTTATAGCTAATATGGCGGAGGAGTCAAGGGATGAAGAAGGCACAATAGAGAGAATGTCACCACCAGAACCATTGTCTGCCCAAGACGATAAGATTGACAAGCTGTGCAGTGCCTTGGAGAAGTTCATGAGCAACCAGATTCCTTTGATCAAGAAGCCGGTGAAAGCATGCCAACTTTGTATGGCATACACCCATGCAATGGATGAATGCCCTTAACTCTTTGAGGATGAATAAGAAGTCAATACTTTGGGACAGCTGGGAGGAAACAATGGAGGAAATAGTCAGAATCTCTTTGAGCCCTACAGACAGCAGTACTCACAATAGCCTTCACAGGCAAGAGGGGCTTCCTTGACAGAGCTTGTGCACCAAATAGCACAGCAGCAAGTAAAATTCCAGCAAGAAACTGAAAAGTTTATAATGGGGTCAAGAGGAGGAATGTAGAATATCAATGCCCAGTTATCCCATCTTGCCCAAACGATCGCTCGGATGGAAAAGAAACAAGGGGGAACTTCCTGCCCAGGTGGATGTTAAGGGGGTGAATGCTGTGATGCTGATGAGTGGGGAAGATATCCTGCCCTAGAAAGCACTTCTCGACCAAATGGATGTTATGATCCAAGAAAGCCTGACAGAGGACTATGCCCAAGACGAGGATATGGAGGAAGCTGCTGGAATGATGGATACCCTAAAGGAGGAAGTGGGATACACAGAAACCCTTAATATTCCCACCATCAGACCAGAGGACAAGTTGGTGCCGTCACTCGAGAGAGCACCCAAGCTCGAATTGAAGAATTTGCCCAAGCACCTAAAGTTCATCTGTCTAGGCGAGAATGAGACTATGCCCCTTGAGCGTCACTTCAGAGTTGAGCCCAACAGAGGAGGAGCAAGTTCGAGAGATTTTGAGCACATATGGGGAGGCAATCGGTTGGACCCTAGCGGACATCAAGGGCATAAGCCAAACTGTGTGCATGCATCATAGTCTCATGGAGGAGGACGACGTTCCAATTTGTGACCTACAACGAAAGCTCAATCCAACCGTGAAAGATGTGGTAATGAAGAGACTTTTAAAATTTTTAAATTTCGTTTTTATTTTTATTTTTTGATTATATATATATATATATATATATATATATATAAATATTTAATTATTTTTAATTCTTATTTTTCAAATATAGAAAATATTTTTAAAATGATTGTTATTTTCATAATATTATTCTAAAAATATAGATAATATTGATTATCAATAAAAATATGATATTATTTGCAAATAATAATAAATTACTAGATTTATTATAATAAATTATTAGACCTATTAGATTTACTAAATTATTTTCAAAATATTAATAATTTTATTACTTTAATATAATAAAATTATTTTTCAAATATTAATTTTATTATTATTGATTATTTGATTTAACATATTTTCATAGTAAATTATTAGATATATAAGATTTACTAAATTATTAGATTCATTATTTTCAAAATATTAATAATTTATTATTTTCAAATAATAAAATTATTTTTAAAATATTAATTTTATTAATATTGATTATTTGATTTAATTTATTTTCATAATAAATTATTAGATTTATTATATAAATTATTAGAATTATTAAATTTACTAATTTATTTTCATTGTTTTAAAAATATTAATAATTTTATGATTTTAATATAATAAAATTATTTTTCAAATATTAATTTTATTAATATTGTTTATTTGATTTAATATATTTTCATAATAAATTATTAGATTTACTAAATTATTAGATTCATTATTTTAAAAATATTAATAATTTTATTATTTTAAAATAATAAAATTATTTTTAAAATATTAATTTTATTAATATTGATTATTTGATTTAATTTATTTTCATAATAAATTATTATATTTATTAGATTTATTATAATAAATTATTAATTTATTAGATTTATTATAATAAATTATTAATTTATTAGATTTACTAAATTATTACATTCATTATTTTCAAAATATTAATAATTTTATTATTTTAAAATAATAAATTATATTTCAAATATTAATTTTAATAGTAATATCGATTATTTGATTTAATTTATTTTAATAATAAATTATTAAATTTATTAGATTTATTATAATAAATTATTAGATTCACTATTTTCAAAATATTAAGAATGTTATTATTTTAAAATAATAAAATTATTTTTCAAATATTAATTGTGATTATTTGATTTAATATTGATTTTGTTGTTATTTTCATACTCATATTTTTCTTTTTTTAATTACGATAATATTAATTTTTTATTATTTTAAATTCGATCGTATATTTACCGTCATTGTTTCACCGGCACCACAAGTCTTAGTTATCATCTCGACATATTATAAGGTTATGAATGATTAATGATATTGTATATTGAAACAGAGTTTAAATGAATTAATATGTGCTATATATATCAATAATACGAGTGTTTTGTACTGGTGACCACTCGAAAGAAACTTTAAGGTTAAGCGTGCTTGACTTAGAGCATAACTAAGATGGGTGATTCACTGGAAAGTTCGTCAAATGGTATGCAATTAAGGTCAAAATACATTAGAAATACACTAAAATACTTGTGGGATACAAAGATAATTTTTTTTTAATTTTTTCAAAAAAAAATATTTTTATTTATTTTTAACGACCAAAAATTCGGTCGTTAATAATAAAAAATTCAGTCGTTAAATTTAATTTTATTTTTCTCTTTTTAACGACCAAAAAATCGATCGTTAAAAATAAAAAATCGATCGTTAAATTTAACGATCGAAAAAACGGTCGTTAAGACTCGGAACGACGATGCAAAGCACGGCCGAAAAAAATGGTCGTTAACAATATTAACGACCGATTTTTGGGTTTTAACGACCGAATTTTCGGTCGTTAGAGCCGCATTTTCTTGTAGTGTTGGAAGATGGCATGAATTTAAAAAAATATTTGATAGATAATATGTTAAGTGAAGAAAGAGATCTACCACTTTTTAGAAAAAATGATAATATGTGGTAGATAATGTGCGAAGCCATGTCTCAAAATGGAAGTGATATTTTTTTATGGAACGGGCGAAAATAGAAAAAAGTGGTACTTTTTTTATGGGACGAAGGGAGTATAATTTGATATAGTTTAACGAATTTCAAGATTTTCCTAATGCAAAAATTTGTGTTAAACCATTGAACATGCACTAAAATACTAACAATAAAATACAATAATTAAACGATGCAATTGATAGCAAGTAGTAAATCGAGTATTGTATTCTCAAGGATTGATAAATTGAAATCACAATGAATAATCCAACATAAACACTCAGTCAATATTCAAGCAAATTAACAAAGAAATGGTGATGAACTATATAAACTAAATAGATGTAAATTAAAAACAAATAAAATTATATGATAAAAACTCGAGGAATAAAATATTGATCTTTATTAGGGAATGTAATTGCGTCAATTAAATCTACACAATTAATCCATTTACTAGTTTAATTCAGTACTAATGAAAGATCACATAATTAATATCACCCTCTCTATCGATTAATAAATTCTCTACCTCCGCTAGGTCTCAAGAAAATATACTAACTCACAAAAGCACATAAAGAATATTTGCCTATGATTCACATATCGCTGTTAGGAATAAGCTAAATAGTTATCTTCGCTAGGTCTCTAATTAAATAACTAAACATGTAAACTATTGATCAGATAATTCACAAGAAACAAGTCCTATAAATTGTAAATTTTAAGTTGGAAGACAAATTAGTATCAACAAGTCAATAACATAAATTCAATGAACTATACAGACCCTAGAATCAAAAAAGGAACTAACCAGATATAACTAAATAAATAATCCATCCGTCCCAATTCAATAGGTCACATAACTTTGGCATGGATGTTAAGAAAATAATAGTTTATGATAAAATATAAGAGAAAATGTAACTTTTTTTTAAGGATATACTCCATCCGTCCACGAAAGAACTTCCTACATTTTCTTTTTGGGACGTCCACGAAAGAACTTCCTACATTTTACTCTCATCACTTAAAAATACTCCATTTACCCTTTCTTTTTGACCAACACAATATATTATTAATATTTTGTTACCATTCTCAATACACTCAACAATTTTATCTCCACTCTTAATATAGTCAACGGCCGTACTACTCTCTCCTAGGAAGTTCTTTCGTGGACGAAGGAAGTATCATATATTTGTCCAAAAAGTAGGAGAGAAAAATGAAGATATTATTTTTAAAATAAAAGGTGAGATAATTATGTGTGGGACACAATGACATTTGGTGTAAATAATAAGTTATATGGAGATATTTGTTTTGTATTGACTTTCAATTTTAGGATGCGGCCTATTAAAATGAGATGGAAGGAGTAGAAGATAAAATTGAATGGAGAATAATTGAATTAAATAAATAGACAAAACCCAAAAAGAATTGAGCATGAATAGGACTTGAATCCTTCAATCTTAAAAACTACAAAAACAATAAGTTCTAAGCTATAAATATAAACTGGTAAACTGTAAATGTGTATTTTTTTATTTATTTTTTACGAAATTTTGAAGGGGTATTTATATGCGGGAATTAGATATGAAAGTCCTCAAGTATATCAAGATAAGGAATAAGAGTTTGAGTTAAAATAGGAATTTCTCGCCAAATACGTGAACAATTCTCAGCATATTTGCTATTTTACTTGTTTTTCTTAGTTTATAATCAATCTTAATTTAAGGCGTGGTGGCTACACCAAATTTAATCTTTAGAAATTTGAGTACTTTTACTCGTTCTCGGTGGTTCGACATTACTTATTGCTATACTAATTTAATTATTGATAATATTACAAGAATTATTTGGTGGTAGATGATGAACTATAACGTATTGGTCCTCTCACGGTTGGTATACATACAATGAACAATACAGAAAACTAAAATTAAGATACAATAAAACATAATTATGATCTGGACCAAAATACCGCCTTACGTCACATTACTAGTTGTGGCCAACGGGACCGTAAGCATTAAATCGGACCGTAGCGATTAACGCGAACGAACCTAGCTATTGAATAACTAATTAAGAAGTTTGCTGTTTACATTAATTGTTAGTGGAGCTAAATATTGTCTTCTAATCGAGCTAAAACACTACCAAAAACGTGCAAAAATACAACATGCATAGAGTGGCTCGGGATTGAAAATTGAATGTAGTTGGGACATTATTTTCAGCACATGAATTGAATATTCAAACTCACCCAACAATACATTAGAAAAAGAGTGAAGTAATAATATTCCAAATTGCATGAATTAAATAATAGAGAGCTGGCATGCGATAAACATTAATTTAATTTAGGTCAAGCAAACATTTAATATTGTTACGCTTGAATTTCAAGCATGGCTTACCCCTTAGCAGCATTAGCTGACTCCTTAATCTTATCTGGTGTGCCATTGAAAAAGTCCACGCGCCATATTTAATTAAATTCATACTCACAATTTGATCCATCATCACTTCACAGAACCTGCCTCTCTCTCTCTCTCTCATATTTATATACACAACACATCCATCTCCAAATTAACCAACTATACACTTCACTTCATTTTCCAAGCAATATATATCATCTTCTGTTCTTCATTTACAACAACAAACTAAACAATTCTGTTTTTCAAGAAATTAAATTGAGATGAAATCGAAAGCGAGCCAGCAGAACCGGTTCCTGAGGATCATCACGGTTCCGGTTCGGGCCCTGAGCAAGGCCCGGGATTTCTACGTGAGGAGCCTGTCGGATTACGCGGACAGGATGAACTACGGGAACGCGATGGCGATCCCGGTGACCGCGCAGGTGACGGCCCTGCCGAGGAGCTTCAGCGTCAGCTCGGCCCGCTCCCAAGTGGAGCAGGATCTAGTTCGGGCCTCGTCGACCCGGAGCATGGGGGATCGGGCCGAGCTGGAGTCGTACATCAAGGAGCAGATGAAGATGAGGGTGGTGGGGCTCAGCCCGCAGCCGCAGCCGCAGCCTCAGGGGATGCCGCCGAGGAGCACCAGCGTCGCCATGGGGAGGATTGATGAAGACAAGCCGTGTTGCTATTTCGGTGAAGATAATACTGCTTTTCTTACTACTAAAATTCCACGAAGCAGAAGCCATGCTGTCTCTGCAAGAAGATTGTCAGCCTTTTGATTTTTGATTTTTTTTTTTTTGGAAAATTTGTTGCATAATTATTGTAACAAAAAATGTGTTTGGTATATATAGAATGGAGAAGGAAATGCTTCTTTTATTATTTAATTATGTTTAATTGGGGAGGGGATATATACTAGAAAGGGATGTGGTATCGGCAATGGATAAATCCGTCGCCATAGCTTTATTAAATTCAGGTTGCGGCTGAAAAGCGAATGGGACGTAGAGTTCCGGTGATCGTCGCAAGTCCGTCAACAACCCGTTGTTGGTTGCGGACATTCAAGTTAATTTCTTCGCAGTGGGTATGAAAGGGTTGAGGTTACTGGCCACCGGGTCCTCACTTAAGTGAAGTGACCCGGGTTCGATCCCTCTTGGGAACGAATTGGTGATTGGAGATATAAGGTGGAGTTTGGTGAATGGAGAGATAAGGTGGTTCTTGGAGTGGATGGGGAACTAACTACTAACATCTAACATGACTTTGACCGATCAAAAAAAAAAAAAAAAATGAAAGGGTTGAGGTTATTACTATGGCAATTTGATTTTCAATATTTGTTGTTTGGTAGGGGGGTGGCAAGGTTTGAATATATCGGTCGGGGAGGGGCCTCCATTTATTGCTTTGTCGAAAGAATATAATTTTTTTCTTCGAAAAATAGAATAAATATTTAAATTAAGCATGTATGCATGTGTATAATGATATTGTTTATTAGTATAACTTTTTTTTTTTTTTTGACAAATACAAGATACACTTGTATATTATAAGTCAATATCCAAACAAATTACAATTCACGTATCGGCAATTGAACTTGAACCAATGATCTATTTTTAGAGAAAGTCTTTTGGTGTCTCAGCTTTGTTGCTTAGATTAAATGTCATCGACTATTCTTAAATGGTTGTTGTAGTCAAAATTATTCTCGTGTCACTTAGCGTTGCTTCGCGACGGCTGCCGCTGTCGGCGTTGAGTTTTTTGAAGGACTATGTGCTGGGTTCGTGCATTGAGATGGTTCTCGCCTATGGGTTTAGTTGGTTGAGCTGGACTTGGGCTTTTTTGTTCGCCTTGTCCGTGTCTTGAGTTTTCGTTTGGGTCTCTTTGCTTTGTTTGGTTGATGGATTGGGCTTTCTTGTTCTTTTGGTTTTGGTTTTGCGTCTCTGCTAAGCTTTGGTTAGTTTGCTTTAAGTTTTTGGTTGGTTTGAGCCGGATTTGTTTAGGAACGATGGTTAGGCCGGAGCTCCGAAAACATTCATTTCCGCTCTTTCAATCTTGGTTGTTTTGTTGTCGTCGTTTAGACGAGCACTCTTTTTCCTTTTTACGGTTTTTTCCATGGGGTTTTCCGTAAAAAAGTTTTAATGAGGCTCGGCCCATATTCTGCTTTTTTGTGCTTTCAAGGGTTTTTACGTTCTCTTTTCTTTTTCTTTTTTATATAGCCGCATTATTATTATTATTATTATTATTATTATTATTATTATTATTATTATTATTATTATTATTATTATTTCCTCCTTTTGAAAATCAATGCCTACTAACACCACACTTAAATAATAAAGTTTTTTTTTTTAATTACAAGAGGTATCTAATATATAATCAAATAAGCAGCCCGCACACATACGGAAAATGACTTCTACATCATATAAAGGTGGAAACACTACCCACATAAAAATGAGAAAACTACCCGTACATAGACGAAATTGAACACAAAAACTCTCATACAGAAAAGTCTTTGGGTGCATCAATTTTGCCACGTGGACTAGGCCTCATTGGCGCGCTTAAATACCAAAGATGATAATCCATTGTTTCACTAAAAATGTCCTAGTGATAAAAGGGATATTTTGATGCCAAATATCGAATAATTTAAATTTATATATTACTTTCTCCATTTCATTAAAGATGATGGCTCGTTTTCCATTTGAAGATGACTCATTTTGTTAGAAGGAAATAAATTTTCCAAAAATTTCCGAACATCACTGCTGATAATGGGTCAATATTAATGTAATACAATCAATCATTGACAAATTAAAAATATGCCTACATGTGAATTAGGATTTGGATACAAATGTCTTGTTATAGATTTTGATCCAAATGACTTATGTCAATTTTTGTATATAAATTTCTTCAAAACATTAATTGTAATTTGCGGGCCCTATATAGGCTATTTTTCAATTTGCCAGATAGCTATTTGATGAATACAATAGCTATGTGTCTAGGACATAACTAACTTCCTCATAAACCCAAACATATGAAATGGATTTATATATGCATCTTATCAAATGACATGTTTATTGTATTGAACGAGAATATTTATTCATTTAACTAAAATGGAAGAATACATTAATTAACCAACAACAAAATTAGTTGATTACTATATTTTTTCTCATCTTATTGGTCTTATCTTTCATTAATTTAGTTTATTATTTGAAAAATATCTCTCATGCATATGTACATATGATGAGGACGCACGCACAAATTTTAATAGGACACTGACAAATATATCTTATTACACATTGCAATAAAATGCTTGTGAGTGTCCTATGAAAATTCGTGTATGTAAAATATTTTGTACATTTATTCATATATATTTACGTCCAAATATGGAAAATGTTGTAAAATTAATTTGGTGATAAGAGTATTAGTATTCTCTTATTTCTTTATTTACTATTATAAGAAAATTTAGAGATTAGATCCCATAAGAAATAGTAAAAAAAAATTTTGGTAAGAAATGATAATAACAAAAAAAAGCAATATAAATATATGAATGTCTATAATGCATGAATTAATAGTCGTATTCAGTTAATGTGATGAAATTTTTGCCCCCTTCTACAAATGACTCAAAAAATACTAATTAAGACCGATGAACAATCATTCTACGTTGGCAGCTTCGACAAGCACGTCATAAGCATCAATTTGAGAGAAATTAAATTTCATGGGAAAAACCAAACTAGCACAAAGTCCATGTAATTTATTTACAAAACTAAATTTCATGGGAAAAATAAAAAATATTAAAAGTTCGTAAATTTACTTGCAAATAACCTCTTTTCAAAAATAGCAATGGAGAATTATGTAATTAGTCCGACGAAGAAGCTTTTGGTGGTGGAGAGAGAGAGAGAGAGAGAGAAAAACGACGGTGGAGTAGCTCGAGCACCGTGTGAGGAAAAAATATTTATATATGATGTAAGTACAGAGAAGGAAAATTGGATTCGGGAGAGGGAAAGGGTGGGGCAGCAAGGACTTGGGTAGTTTGTGAATACTCCATTTCTTACAGTTTTTTCTTCTTCATATTTTTTTGGGTTATTTGCGTGTAAATACATGAACTTATAGTATTTTTTGGTTTATTTCATAAACTTTATTTTTTGAATATAAATACACGAACTTTGTGTTTGTCTGTCTTTTCCACGACGAGCAGTTCCGGTTAAATTGTAACTGACTTGGCTTCTACGTGGCATATTATTGTCTACACGGCGTACACATGTCAATTTTTAATTTAAGTTATTTGCGTGTAAATACACGAACTTTCAATATTTTTCTAGTTTTCCCACGAACTTAATAACCTTTTTTAAATTATATTTTATTTTGATTATTTTTTTCTTTTTATTTACTTTTTATTGTAGCATACATAAAAAGTGATTGAAATTTAAATTAATATGTTTTTTATTTTTATGATTAATATTAAAAAAAATTATCTTTGGTTAAGCAAAACGATTAGAGATATTAACACAAAATCAAATATTACATATAACTATAAAAAGTTGATAGTAAAGATCATATAGCAATTTGACATACGTATGTATATATCGATAACAACACAATTACACATATATTAGTGTGTCAACATAATTTCAAGACAAATAATCAAACAGACGAGCACCATAATCATATCATAAACCATTCAGCAACGGTATACTGATCAAGTCTTGAATTCCTTCTAGGGTAACATGCCTGCAATGATGAGAACAACAAGGATGAGACCTTGAGCAATTGTGCTGGCTTCCTTCACCTCAGCCGGCTCACCGCCCAAGTTCTCCGCGAACGTATCGTCGCAGGTTTCGACAAACGTTGCGGCCGCCGAAAGTGTGATCGGTATATCATTTTTGTGGCTTTTGTCGGAATGCTTGAGCATTTCAGCTATAGTGTTTAAGTCGTCGATGGCGCTGCTGCACACTCTCACGCACACACTAACCGCACCCATGTTGTTGAGGTTCGTCACCGACTTGGCCACAGTCGCGGTATTTTTTACCGCGACTTTAGCTTTCTTGATTGCGATTTGACCCAAAGTGTTGAGATATGCCCCACGGGAGCGTGGGTCCGATCTCAGAGTTCGGGCGCACGTGACCGGGCTAATTGTGTGTGATTGGGAACAAATGTCAGCTATCATGTCAGCATGGCAGCTCCATGACCAACCCAATATTGAAAGAGAGGCCAATAGAAAGATGAAGCTCATTGGGATTTTTTTTCTTTTTCTCTTTTTTTTTTGATTTTGTGTTGAGGGTGGCACCACCGTTGGGTGTTGATATAGTCAGAGACGGACCTACGTTGTCAGGTATGGGGGCACGTGCCCCCACAACTTAATTTATTTTTAATAGTTATATATGTCCCCAAACCCAACTATTTCAATCCCCGGCCCAAAAATATCCAGCCCAATTATAATAGTGCCTTGTAACCTTTTTTATTTTATAATATTTCTAATCCCCCAAACCTCAAAATTAATGCCGACTTGAAAAGTGATATCATTATATAAAATAAAAAATTCTTGTCATGTTAAATAAGGAATTCGCAGTGCAAACAGACTCTCTCAATTTTTAAAGCAGATTGCTCTCTCTCTCTCACACTCTCTCTCTCCTTGTTCCATCATCATCATAAAAGCTTTATAATCAAAAAATAATTCATATTATAAATTTATAATATAAATTAATTTGATTTCTTCTTTCAAATTTGATGGGAGATAATGGATATATAAATGATTGCTTGATTATATATATTGAAACAAAGATTTTTGATAGTTTTGATAATGAATCAATCATTTAAATGTTTCGATCAATGAGAACTCGTATGTTTCAATTGTAATAGACTTGAAATACTATGTAGTACTCCCTCATTCCAATTACAAATGTCTCATTACTTTTGAGCACATAGATTAAGAATTGTGTAAAAAGTAAATAAAGTGATTGATGAAAATTATTTAAATATTAGGTATAAAGAGAGAATACCAAAAATGGAACGAGACATTTGTAATGAGACATCTCATTATCAAAAGTGAGACATTTGTAATGAAACGGAGAGAGCAGTTGTTTTGAACGTATTTTTTATATATAACTATTTTGTGCCCCCATAACAAAAAAATTCTGGATCCGTCCCTGGATATAGTGGTGAAGTTGAGTGTAAATAGGACATGGCACTATGGAGATTTTGACTTTTAGGAAAGATTGAATATGATTGGCAAGAAAGTTTTGCAAGTTTGCGTGACATGTTTTTGTTAGACAATATCTTTTTCTCTTTTTTACTATTGATCTAAAATCACATGCATCATTTATTGGATCGATAAAATATCCAAATAACTAATTTATAGTATCTACTTATATAATATATAACAATGATTACGAATTGTTCGACATGAGAAAAATTAGACGAGCACAAACTTCGTGTTAGACTAGAAAAAATCCATAGAAAAATTAGAAAAGTATTAGTGTATTTTTTAAGAATGCTTGATTGCTCGACTCGTAATAGTTGAGTATGTCGAGCATTAATTGGTGTATTTATCACTATTGTTCGACTAGCAGAAGTTCAGCATGTCGAGCATTAATATACTTATCACAAATACACTAATGCTCGATATACTCGACTCGCAATGATCCAGCATTAGTGTATTTATCATTAATGCTCGATATGCATTAATCGAGCATGTCGAGCAAAGTTCGCGATATCGACAAATTTTGTGAATTAAATAAGGATAACTTTGTCATTTCAAGTTCAAAATGGATAGTTTTTATAATTTTTTTGTAAAATGAGTATTTTTTATTTTTTATCTTTCAAAATAGGTAAAACCGTAAAAGCAACCATTGACCTTTATAATTAACCCATAGATGAATGACTATATGCGTACATATGGACTAACTAGACCTTTGCAAGGTCGACTCTCCCAATAAAAATTGGAATCCTTCCTCTCAAAATTTGATGTTTCATTCGGCGCTCAAAGGACGCACTCAAATTATTTAGACTTTTTTTGTTTACAAATTTGCAACCAAACTATTTAGAGACTTCTACATAAACAGATTCATTATCTTCTATTCAATCTCGGCGCTGATTATAGGCGACGGATGCGATCGCTTAGGGCCAAAGATTGAACACAAAATCTTGGGTACACCTGAGTATATCGTACAATCGGATTGATTCGTACCTAAAATAGTACTCCCTTCGTCCACGAAATAAACTCCCAGTTGGAGTTCGGCACGGAGACTAAAAAAACTGAAAAAGTTGGCGTAAAGGTGGTATAAAAGACTAAAAGGGTAATGTTTATGTATTGTGATTACTTTTACTAATCTTTAACTAGCAATTTGATAATAATAATAATAATAATAATAATAATAATAATAACAATAATAACAATAAAAATAATCAGGATAATAATAATAATAACAATAAAATAATAATAATAAGGATAATAATAATAATAATAATAACAATAGTAGTAATAATAATAATAACAACAACAACAACAATAATAATAAGAATAATAATAATAATAATAATAACAATAAGAATAATAATAAGAATAATAATAATAATAATAATAATAATAATAATAATAATAATAATATTAATAACAACAATAACAACAATAATAATAATAACAACAATAACAACAATAATAATAATAACAACAACAACAACAACAACAACAACAACAACAACAACAACAATAAGGATAATAATAATAATAATAATAATAATAATAAGAAGAAGAAGAAGAAGAAGAAGAAGAAGAATAATAATAATAATAATAATAATAATAATAATAATAATAATAATAATAATAATAATAATAATAATAATAATAATAATAACAATAATAACAACAACAACAACAACAACAACAATAATAATAATAACAACAACAAGAACAATAAAAATAATAAGGATAATAACAATAACAATAACAATAACAACAACAATAACAATAAAAATAATAAAGATAATAATAATATTAATAACAACAACATCAATAACAATAATAATAATAAAAAAAATAATAAGGATAATAATAATAAGGATAATAATAATAATAATAACAACAACAATACCAATAAAAATAATAAAGATAATAATAATAACAGCAACAACAACAACAACAACAACAATAATAATAATAATAATAATAATAATAATAATATCAATAATAAGGATAACAATAACAATAATAAGGATAATATAACAACAACAACAACAACAACAACAACAACAACAACAACAATAATAACAACAACAACAACAACAACAACAATAATAATAATAATAATAATAATAATAATAATAATAATAATAATAACAATAACAATAATTAGTTTAGGGGAGACTAATTATATAAGTAACGGTGGAATAAAGTGGGCCCACTAAATAAAAGTGTAGTAAATTTGAAAGCAAGGGAGGATATAATTGTTCAAAAAGCAGAGTAGGAGTTTATTTCGTGGACAAATATTTAAGGGCGAGTAGGAGTTTATTTCCTGGAAGGAGGGAGTATTATTTATATGGTTCACTTTGCCTCAGATCGGGATTCAGTGGAGTACCACGGCTTCTTGGAGAGACGGCGAGAGAGAGGAAGATAGAAGGGAGGGTGTGGGGACGGGTGGCGGCAGACGGAAAAAGCGGCGGAAATGCAGGTGGGTATGGGCGGGGGTAGGGATGGCAATCGGGTACGACAGGTACGGATAGTGACTATCCATACCCATACCCACGAACTAAATGGATAGTGGTTTTTAACCACGAAACTATCCATGGACATCAAATGGTATCCAAACCCGCTATCCGCGGATACCCGCTATCCGTCGGGTATCCACGAACCCGCTATCCGGCGGGTATCCGTCACTCGCTATTCGCCGGATACCCGCCACCTACTATCCACCGGATACTCACGAAACACAATTTAAATATAAATTTACAACAAATTTAATAGAAAAAAAAAATCAACACAAATAACATAGTTCAAATCCATATGTTGAAATCCACAAAGAACAATGTTTAAATTCAAATTCATCAACTAAAATATAAAATCCAACAAAATTCTATAATTGCTCAACAAAATTCAAATTTAAATTAGACTATTAGAATTTGGGCCTTAGTTCAGTTTTTGTTTGGGCCTATTTTAAGATATAATATGCTAGCCCATAATCTCAAAATATATATTCAAAGCCCATATTTTATGGAATTTTTTGTGGATATTTGACGGGTAATTCACGGATAATTGACGGGTAATTGGCGGGTATTTTTCGCGGGTAAACGGGTTTCGCGGGTATGGATAGTAAGTATCCAAACCCATACCCACGAACTAAATGGATAGTGAATTGCAACCACGAAACTATCCGTGGATATCAAATGATATCCAAACCCACCCTAATAGATTTGAGTTTTCGTGGATATCCGTTACCCGCGGGTAAATTGCCATCTTAGGCGGGGCTGAGGGGAGAGAGGAAGAGAGAGGGGTTTGAGTTGAGGGAGAAAAGGGCGAGAGAGGGAGAGCTGAACAGAAAATTAGGATTCGGGTAAGGAGAGTGCGGGTCGGGCCGGATCTGTAAATGGGTCGGGAAACCCGGTCGCATAGACCGCATGCAATAAATTGCGATAATTCAACTAGTATCAAGTAGGCACGAAATTCGTAGCATTGGTAGTGCAAACAATATCCTTGAGCGCCGGCCTCAGCTCCTTGCTGCAGAACTGCTTGTACTCCGCTCGACTTCTTCACCTCCACCACCACAAACGACGGCGTCACTGAGAATCCCTAGCTTCCCCTTCCAGCCCCTGTAACCAAACGCACGAATTCGTCGCGAACCTCAATTCCTCCTTCTCCGCCCTCTTCTTCTCCTTGAAGAGCGGCGACAGATCGAACCCTTCCGATAGAGATATGATGTGGAAAGCATTAGGTGTTTGCGCCTCCTTTCCTTTGTCTGTACTCTCTCTCTCTCATTCTACTTCTATATCTTAATTCTCTCAATTCACTCTCGGAATTTACTCCATCTACTCGGCTGCTCCAGTGCTCCTCTTTCCCTCTTGCGCTTGCTCTCCTCTCTCGGTTTCAACTCTCCATTCTGGCATTCTGCTCTGGCCTCTCTCTAGGTGAAAGTATTTTTTTGATTCATCTGAAATTAAAAACGGTCAAGGTATTCTGCTCTCGGTCTCGACTCTCCATCGACTTTTATTTTAATCTATTTGTGTTAGTTTCTGAATATTAAATTATCTTTGATTATTCTGTCACTGTGCTATATACTGTAGCATTATTTTGATTAAATTTGTGTTAGTTTTTTAAATTTAATTATCTTTGATTTTGGGTTATTAGTTTGTGAAATTTAATTATCTTTGATTGTGTGTTATTGATAAATAAATTGTGAGTATAATATGTTGCCTCAAAAAAGAAATAAAAGAAAAAGGATCGATGAGGTGATTAAAGCTCAAAGAGAAGGAGCTCTTCATAAGTTTCTTATACCTAGTTCTAGTTCTTCGTTGAAAGAAGTTGATGTGATTGAGAATGAAGAAGTCGATGCTTTGAATGAAGTAGTTAAAGATATTGAGAATGGAAATAATATTTTCAATGAAGAAATTGATGTAGATGAGGATGAGAATGATGCTTTGACTGAAGAAATTGATGATGTGGGAAAGGTTAAATGGATTAGCTGTTTTATGCATTGAACATGAGGTATTAGAAAAGCTTGATCTTGAAGAACTTATTGATGATTTTGCTTCTCAAAATGCTAGAAGATCTAAATTATTTTATCATTATTTTCTAGTTTATTGCACTTTATAGTTAATGTTACAACTGTGCAACTATATCAAGTTTGCTACAAATGTTCGAAGCTTCATTTTCTAGGGGGGCCTTTTTTCCTTTTCGTCAAGTAAAATAATTAGAAAATTCTTAATTGTTAGTTTGCGATTCGTTGCCGTGATGGTTGTTTTTTCGGGCTATTCACTATTTTCATGTAAATTGTTTATAAGAATTTGATGAATATGATGAATATTACTTCTTCTTTGATACTTCGTAAATCAGATGAACATTATTGCTCGTTAGTTATGAATATGCATACAAAACATTTTAGTACCTTCCTGAGTTCCTGTTACGTATCTCTTTTGTGCAAAATGCAGGAGAGTAAATCTTTTATTGTTATTATTATTTGTTCTTGGAAGCTACGTGATTCATGCTTCTTTTTGCAGTTGAGGTTGAGGAATGGCCAAACAACCCCAATATAACTTCCTTGAAGAATGGTTGAGGAACATCATTGATGTTAGCTTTAACAAGAATGGTTCAGTGCAATCCTCTACTTCGTCCGCTCAAGCACTAATCCAAGCTTGGGCTGACCTTAGAGACTTACTTGAGTGCCAGGCCTTCCATGCTCGACACCTTCAGGCTTTGAAGATTCTTATTGGTTCTCAAACTGCTCTTCATGTAGCAGATCCACAAGCAAAACTTATAATTTCCATTTTGTCTTCACAACATCTCTCTCTTCCACAGGAATCTTATCCCCTATTCTTCAGGCTTCTATATATTTGGGTGAGAAAATCTAGGCAAACTTCTTTGGTTGTTGAATCAGCCATCGAAGTCCTGTCGCACATTTTCTCTAGCAAATCTTGTTGTGGAAAGAGCTCCCTTTTCTTCTCTGACGGGATCCTACTTCTTGGCGCCCTTTCTTTCCAAACTTCTGCATCTGAGAAGTCCAAAAGGCTTTGCTTGGACTTGCTTTGTAAGTTACTGGAAGAGGAGTACCGATCTATTTTCTTGTCCAATGAGCTAGCTTCCAGCGCTCTTGCAGGTGCTGGTTATGCTCTCTCTTCCCCTGTCACGGGAAATTTTGGAAGAATTCTAGATATTCTGTTCAGAATCTGGGGCCGAGAAGGCGGCCCCTTTGGCACTTCTCAGGGACTCATGCTCCTGCATGTGATCGAGTGGGTTCTATCGAATTCCGTAAACCTACATTCTGTGGATATTATTGAAGATGTAAGAGAGCTTTTAGAGAATGTCAAGCCGGCTCATTCTTCAGTTGCTGTAGTCATGTCTGCAGCTGGAGTGTTGAGGACTATAAATAGATCTGGATTGAGTGGCTTCATGCGCATAAAGAATTCGATAGAGGATCGTCTCGAGGTTGTGGCAAAAGAATTGGTTTCTGCCGCCAAAGGTTTTGACCATCATCTTCTGCACTGTATAGCACTAGCTTTGGCTCGAAGTGGTTCCGTCTCCTATAGGCCTTCAATTCTTACAACCCTTGCACTTGCGTTGTTGACCGAAGCATTCCCTTTGCAGCATGTCTATGATAAGATCCTTAAATTTCCTGAAGAAAATTGGGTATCACTGCATGATGAGATCAAAGACCATCTTAGTAGCTTCATTTTCAAGGAAGCAGGAGCTATAACTGCTGTTTTCTGCAATCAGTATGCACATGCAAATGACGATGGTAGAAGTTTGGTGGAGAGTCTTGTATGGGATTACTGCCAGGCAGTCTACTCATGGCATCGGCAGGCAACGTTGTTGCTTATGGGCCGGGGATATCGTCAGTTCATTAGCGACGTGGAGAAAATTGCTGAATCCGCTTTCCTTATGGTTGTGGTTTTTGCATTAGGAGTAACAAAACATAGGTTAGATACAAGAATAGACCGAGATACTCAGTTACAAATCTCGGTAAAAATATTGGTTTCATTCTCATGCATGGAGTATTTCCGTAGAATGCGCTTGCCCGAGTATATGGATACAATCAGAGCTGTTATTGTAAGCGTTCAGGAGGATGAATTGGCATGTGTCACATTCATAGAGTCTATGCCTTCCTATCGTCATTTGATCACTTACGATGGTATCACCTTTTATATGCTAATCTTTTTCTTGTCAGCTGAGAATTCTCCCTTTATTTAACACTCTTTGCAGGTTCTTCTAACCAACCTGAAATGGAGCATCTGTGGTCCACCGATGAGGTTCAAACAGCTCGCATCGTATTCTATATGCGGGTTATACCTACTTGTGTTGATCGATTACGTGCCACTGTATTTAAGAATGCTGTGGCTCCCATTATGTTCCTGTATCCTTTATTAAACCGGGAAAATTTTGAATCCTCAAAAACCCTTTACCAAGTCCCTATGCAAAGTTCTCTGTATTTTGATCTTGTCAGTTCCTTATACATCATCTAAGATATATGGGACATCCCAATGCAAAAGTTGCTAGATGTACACATTCAGTTTTCGTAGCTTTTGTAACTTCTGGAAAAGATCTTAATCAGGATGAAAGAGCTTTACTGAAAGAGCAACTTGTTTTTTATTACATCCAGAGATCATTAGAGGTACTAATTCTTTTTCTTTATGCGTGTCTGATTGAAAGCTAGTCAACTGTTTAAAGCTTTGATAAATGATTTTGAAATTCAGGGTTATCCCAGGATTACTCCCTTTGACGGAATGGCTTCTGGAGTAGCTGCACTTGTTCGGAATCTTCCTGCTGGCAGTCCGTCTATATTTTATTGCATTAGTAGTCTCATTCAGAAAGCGACAAGCCTCTGCAAAGCAGTCGATGATCTCGACATTGATCTCTGGAAGAACTGGGAAGGTGAGTTGGAGCCTCCCAAGAAAGTGCTAGATCTTCTCTTACGACTACTTTCCCTGGTTGATATACAGGTACACTGTCTCTTATATTACTTAATTGATTGTTGAATTCAACTGCATTTTTTCTGTCTTGACAAGTTTGGATTTTGGCTTTCAATTCAGTTAAATTTGGTGACTACTTGTAGGTTCTACCGGATTTAATGAAGTTACTGGCCCAGCTGATTGTCCGACTACCCTTGAATGGACAGAACATGCTCCTTAATCAACTGTATCAGCAAATTGCAGAATCTGATGATGTTATACGGAAACCAGCTCTGGTTTCATGGGTGCAGTCTTTGTCTTACCTATGCTCTCAAGGTACACACACAGAAAGACCAGAGTTGGTCGGAGAATCTGCATCTCCTAGGATCACAGACTCGATTAGCCTGAATAGCATCAGTGCACGACTGTAGATGTCTAGGTGGAAACTGATTAGGTCCTCTTCTGTGACTGCAATAACTGAATATGCTTGAGTTGCTATTAGATTTCAGAAAGAGGATCAAGATTGTAACAGAGCTCTGCAGAAAGATGGATAAGGCCAAACTTTTTATTCCTGTGCAGCTTGGCGCGGTATTCAGAGTCTGCAGGAATTGGTACTTCTTAACCGAATGCATTCGAGCCTATATATATTCAAGCTTATTTTGTAGAAATTATTCCCCTCTTTCCTATCCTCCCTGCCCCTCTCATGTAAAAAATGTCTTCTCTCTCCATCTTTTGCATAAATCTACCTTTATAATATCTTGAACAACCCTCCATCACTACCCAAAACCAACTTTGAATTATTTTCAAGAGTTTCTGAGTCACTAATCAGTGATCACTGCCAAGAAATGATTCTAACGGCACAGCTAACAGCAAGGGTGATGATTAAAGTTTAGATCCTCAAAATCCATATGCCATTTGTTGAAAGGCAGACCTAATTTACCAGTCTGCGTCATCGTTCCTGCCTACTTCTCTGCCATTCTCGAGTACCTGACTACTGAGGTAATTTGAACTATATTGCAATTTATTTTTCAACCCTGTTGAAGTCTTCTGGAAATATTACTAGTTAGGACTCTAGCATGTACTTATATTGTTGGTTTTACTGTTTTAGGATATTGAAGATTTTTTTTATAGTTCTTGTATTTGGATTTGCGTGTAACTTTCAACGGCAGGTGCTGCTGTGGATTTCTGAAGAAAAAGTTCTTTTACTTCAGTTACAATTAAATGAGGGAATTATAGCCGTTTTGGTTCAACCATTAAGTTGAATCTTGGTTTTGAAATTGGAATGCAGGAAAACTTAATGATTGGACAAACATCTGTTCCAACCAAAAGATCCAACGAGCTGGAATTCTCTTTTGATTCTATGTTCATGGATGATGATGCGCTTCCATCGGCCCTGTCTTTCTATGTTGTTAACCATGGCAATACAGGTAGATTTTCGTACTTTTAAGTTTGATTGACAGTATATTTAGCGTTGTTCATTTTGGGGGAATTTATAAATAGCATATACTTTGTATAAGTTGGACTGATATGTGCTTCGTGTGTTTTTTATTCAGATTGAACGAGTATAATGGTAATTTTAGGTTATTACATGTTTTAATACTCTAGTATTTCTAAGCAAAACTTACTGAGGGCTGGTGCTGGGGACTGGTGATAGAATGAGTGGATGTGTAGCTTCCAATATTTGTACATTTTACATTTTCTATATGCATTCACTATCATGTGCTACGGTAGTATGGCTTGGATGACTCACAATTTGGTTATGGCAAAAACATGTATACAATAATACAGGATAAAATTTAACAATTACAGTTATAATTTTAATTTAAAAATAAAATAATACAGGCAAAAATTACCATATTTTTATCTAGGGATAATTGTGCCAAAATATACAGCTTTTACATTTTTCTGATTTTGTACATAGATTTAAAATTTTGTCTTCAAATACACGAACTTTCATTTCTTTCTAATTTTGCACGTGACGAACATTTTTGGCCAATGATTCGTTAATATATTTTTTGTATTCATGCAGTGGAATTTACCTAATGTTATGTAAAAAATATTAGGGCAAATAGCGCCAAAACCAACTAACTTTGGACGAATTCTCATTTTTTCCATAACTTTCAAATATTAGTGTAAAATACATAAACTTTTGATTGAGTCTAATTTTTCCTATGGTGAAATCTTTCGGCCATGCTTTTGCTTACTTTTAAGTGACGTGGCTTACTAATGCTGACTGAAAACGAAGTTGTTTGATAAAATAGATAAAACAACGTGGTTTAGTCACTGATTTAATTAATAGCCCTGATTTTTTCCTAATTTCAGATTATTTCTTATTTTATCCTCATTCGTGTGCAAACACTGAGATGTCACTGTGTCGTCCCTTTCTTGTGTAGCCGTTGGAATTGCCATAGAAAATTCTTGTTTGTTAAAAGATAAATCTTACTTGTTGTCTAGAATAGAGGTGCAATTTATGGGAAAAATCATACTCAATTAAAAGTTTATGTATTTTACACTAATTTTAAAAGTCATGGAAAAATAAGAATTCACCCAAAATTGGTGGATTTTGGGGCTATTTGCTCAAAATATTATTTTATTACTATCCATCTAATGATGTATATATTAATATTATATTATTATGTCTGCACTTAATTTTCTTCTGTGTTGTCAAAATTTATTTTTTTGTAATTCAAAAGTAGACCTAATTTTTCGGACCGCCGAGTCGCCGACTCAAAGATTGTGTCCTTTGAGATACCTCATCAAATAACTACTAATTTTCAAATTTCAAATTAAGATGCATTTTCAGCTTTTTAAAATTTCAAAAAAAATATAAAAATAAAAAATACCAGTTAATCTTTATCCACAACAGTCTATATATATAGCACACTGAACACATATAACATAAACATATTGTGAAATTGATTTTATGATGAATTCGGCTTCACATTGACAGTACTTCAACATACAAATGATATTTTAACATTTTAAAGTATCATTTGTATATTGAAGAAGTGTCATTGTGAAGTCGGTTTCACCATAAAATCAGTTTCACACAAGTTTTTGTGAACAATTTTTAACAGTATTCTCTCACATTTTCTGCATTTGGTTCTATTGTTATATCAAATCATGCACTTGGTAAGCATATTTGTCCGTGAACACCGATTATATGTGCTATATTTTTAGATTTGTATTGTGTATATTACATGTGTGTTGCTATAATTTAAATATAAATTATATAGTAATTATGTATTAGAGAAAGGAAGAGAAATATCGTAAGAATGAAGCTTGGAGAAAAAATCACAAGAAGAAGATGATCGGTGCTACGTTTGTGATCTAATTCTAGGGTTCTTTATTAAAGTTGTATTATATAATTTTATTTTTATTTTTTGGATCTAATTAATTTTCTTTAAATACAAGTCATTTGATTTTATAAAAAAAATACATAAAGAAAGAGAAAACTGTCGGTTCGACCTGAAAACCGCTAGTTTTTGGCTTGGCTCGAAACTGTCGGTTCAGGGCCGAAAATCGGCCTGCCTGATAGAAGACACGGGCCGGTTACGGTTCACCATTTTGTGAACCGGAATCGTCGGTTTAGACCCAAAAACGGCGGTTTTCGGTCCGTGGACAACATTAGGGTTTAGGGACGGTAGCTCCAAACCAATTTTTTTTGGACATTTCATACAATTTACTTTTTTTTTTCTATTTAAAAATCGAGCATAACAACAACAACAACAACAACAACAACAACATTCGCTTCACGAATAATTTCATCGGAGTTTAATTCATTATCTACTCACTTTTAGTTTTCCATTGATTTAACAACAGGTTTGATTGAATAACATGCATATCCACATCTACATCTTTTGGAAAATTATTGTTCCATTTTTTTTTCTTTATATAAAATTAAGCTCATATTTATTAGTAATAATTGTAGAAATTGACATTAATCCATTCACAAACTATATTTTTTTTCAAATTAGCTACATCAAACCAACACAGATTGAGCAAATGCACAAATTGACCACAAATTGTACCTCACAAGTCCCGTTTGTGTTTTCATTTCAGTTATATATATAGGGGAGAGCTACGGTATAAAACACTTCTTAATATATAAAATACGAGCTATCTAAAATGTACTTCCTCCGTCCCACGAATCTTGACACGTTTGATTTCGGCACGAGAATTAAGGAGTTGTAGATTAGTGTTTTAAGTGTGTAATTAATAAAGTATAAAAGTGATAAAGTATGAGAGAGAAAGTGATAAAGATTCGTGGGACGGCCCAAAAAGGAAAACGTGTCAAGATTCGTGGGACATGGGGAGTGTGAATTATGTGTAGAACACGTATGAATTTGCTGTGTAAATGTATGAATTGCGAAAAATAAATTTTTTGCTACCTATGAGATTCGAACTCGAAACCATGAATTCATTCAATAAGGTGATGAATCAACCGTAGTCGTAGATCTTGATGATCTAACAGCTGAAAATAGTTCTTATTTTATATTCTAAAATGTGTTTTTAGAATATATATATATATGTATATATATATATATAGGAATGGGATCATATAGATCCCAATGCTTATAATAGATCCCTAGATCCAAATCTTGACCACATTTATGACATGTGGCGCATCAAGATGGTGACACGTGGCAAGGATTCCAAGGCAAAATCTGGAGGGGTAAAATTGGAATGTAATTTTCGGATTTAATAATTAAAAAAAATATTTTTTTTTTAGATTTTCTCAAAATAGATATATTTTAGATGCATATAGTTTCACACAAAGATGCATAAAGTTTTCACATGAAATGCATAACTTTGAACAGAAAAATGCATTTAATTTTTTCAGTTTTGGTATTTTCACCACCCCACCCCATACCACCCCCCAATCCAGCCCACACCACCCCCAACCTCCCCATTACCACCCCCCAAAAATAGGCATGTTTCACATGCATATAAAATCAAACAAAAATGCATAAAGTTTTCACATAAAAATGCATTAAATTATACAAAAAATGCATTTCATTTTAATAAATCTGGTAGTTTCACCACCCCACCCCTGCCCCTGCCCCCCCCACCCCACCACCCCACCCCAAATTTTTTTTTTTTCAAAAACTGATTTTCTGATTGCTGGCCCACCCCCACCCCCCCACCCCCGCCAAAAAAAATGAAAAAAAAAAAAAACTGATTTTCAAAAAAAAAAAAATTTTTGGGGGGGTGGGGTGGAGGGGTGGGTGGGTGGGGGGGTCAGTGGTCAGAAAATCAGTTTTTGAGAAAATAATAATAAAAAAAATTTGTGGGGGGGTGGGTGGGGGGGTGGGGGATAGGGGTGGGTCAGTGGTCAGAAAATCATTTTATAAAAAAAAAAAAAAAAAAAAATTTGGGGGGGTGGGTGGGGGGTAGGGGGTGGGTGGGGGTGGGGTTCTGGGGTGGGGTGGGGTTCAGGGGTGTGGGGGGTGGGGTTGGGGTGGGGTGAAATCTTATGCATTTTTATATGAAACTTTATGCATTTTTATATGAAAGTTTATGCATTCTCGTATGAAACTTTATGCATCTAAAATATACCTATTTTGAGAAAATCTAATTTTTTTTTTTAATTTCGAAAATTTCATTCCAATTTTACCCCTCTCCAGATTTTGCCTTGAAATGCCTTGCCACGTGTCACCATCTTTATGCGCCACATGTCAAAAATGTGTGGTCTAGATTTGGATCTACGGATCTATTATAAGCATAGGGATCCACCGGAACCCAACCCTATATATATATATATATATATATATATAGGGTTAGGTTCAATGAAAAATGCCTAAATGTAAGAAAGAAGAGAGAAGTAATCTCATCCGTTGATCTTATCTAATCTAACGGACATGATTTATTCACGCCATGTTCAACGGATTTTTTCGTTGAACATTCGTGAACATATACAATATTTTTGGGGGTTCTGGGTTTCGACCCCCCATATGTTCAACGAAAAAATCCGTTGAACATGGCGTGAATAAATCATGTCCGTTAGATTAGATAAGATCAACGGATTAGATTACTTCTCTCTTCTTTCTTACATTTATGCCTTCTTCATTGAACTTTAGCCTATATATATATATATATGGGAGTGCTCCAATGAGACCCTCTATTTTTAGTGAGATCTTAGACACGATTTCGTGCGTTTATTTTATCAATCATATGACTGATATTGTATTTAGATGACGAATTTTTTTCTCAGGATTTGAATCCTGGAGATAGCGAAATATTTTAAATTTTGTTATTCATCAGTGTATATGCCTTATTCATCAGTATATATGTCTTATTCATTAAAAAATAAAGATTTCAGTGTCTCACGAAAAATAAGGGTCTCATATATATATATATATAGATATATACATATATATATATGTATATGGTTAGGTTATAGTGAAATTGCTATTCTTCGTGAGAGATAAAAATACCGAATAAGTTGGTATAAATCCGTGAATAACGTATTCAAATAATATTGCGAAATTTTCGTTTGCTTTAGGATTCGAACCCAAATTTAAATGATTATTCGTACATTTCAAGAAGCTTATTTATAGATTTTAGTGATTTAATCATATGAATTCTCATTCCCTTATTATTCACGAGATGCTGCTAAGGGTTTTGTGATGTGAATGTCATGAATTTAGAGTGGACTTATAAATGGGTAAAGCACTACCACTGTTGGACCACGATGGTCCAAACCCAACTATGTTTCTTTAACCTTTTCTTTCATAGTGATGAGAAGGAACCTTCTTAGTTGGATATTCTTCTCCCATTTACTGTCGCATCACTTTTTAGATTCATATTTTCTGGCGCATATTTATCTAACTTATACGCACATAATCATGTTGCCACAATTTGATGCTTCTTTTTTATTGATAAATTTATTATGAAAAAAAAGAATAAATAAAATTTCACCATTTAAATCCTTCTTTCTTGGCGCTCTCACAGCTCCCTATGCTGAAATCCACCACAGGAAAGTCCACTGGCATAAGTGAGGTCATCGCAGAGAAGAGAAGGGAAGGGCGGTGTGCGGAGCGGTGTCAGAGGTTTTTGCTGAGAGGATGAAGGAGTATACCCCCCATTCTCGACCTTGGCCCAAATACACCCCCTGAGTCCATAAAAAAGGTGCATTTAAATCCAGCAAATTAACGGCGTTAGACGACCGTTAACTTGCTGGGTTTAAATGTACAATTTTTATTAATTCTGGGGGTTTATTTGGGCCAACATCGAGAATAAGGAGGGATACGCTCTAGGGGTGTCTTGTTTAGGGGGGCATTTGTACCTTAACCCTTTTTAAACTGTGGCAATGGAATTTATTGCCTATAGTGCTAAAGTTGTAGTTGGAAGATTCCATGTGTGGGATCTTTAAAGTGCTGAAAGTAGAGTTTTGATCCATATGTTTAGTCTTGTTTGGAAGTCTACAACTTGCATCTCATGCTTATCTTTTCTGAGCTCAAGGTTGTTCATGTATATATATGGATGCTTGTAATAAAAAAATTATTCTCGTACCAATTAATATTGTAATGTATGAATAGGTACTTCTGTCTGGGTTCGAAGAAGAGACAAGATTTTCATCATATTAATCGGATATACTTATTCATGAATTATACTAATTTATTCGTTATCCTCATTTCTCACGAAAAATAGAAATTTCACTCAAAATACACCCTATATCCAATTTCATCGGCTATACTGCTACATGTTTTTTTTAAATATTATTTCATAATTAAAAAAAAATTACATGAATATATCAATTATTAGATTTACTTAAAAATTCTATATGATTTCGTCTTAGCGATGGAAGATGAAATCAGATAGTAAATTTTTTGGGGTTTCGTTATAGCTACATACTAAATCTATATAATTTTATCTTCCATCGCTACATTAATTGAAAATATATCTTTGATTTTATATTAACCATGAAATAATAGTTTTTCAATTTTTTGATATTAATTATTCCCTCCGTCCATTAAAGATTCGTTTTTCATTTTGGATCGCCCAATTAAAGATGGTTCATTTTCATAAAAGGTACTCCCTCCGTCCCGCGAGTCTTGACACGTTTGGGTTCGGCACGGGAATTAAGGAGTTGTAGATTAGTATTTTAAGTGTGTAATTAATAAAGTATAAAATTGATAAAGTAGGAGAGAGAAGGTAATAAAAGTGATAAAGTAGGAGAGAGAATATAATAAAGGTGATAAAGTAGGAGATATAATGTAATAATTATTGCCAAAAAAGGAAACGTGTCAAGATTCGTGGGACGGCCCAAAAAGGAAAACGTGTCAAGATTCGTGGGACGGAGGGAGTAGTAATTTAACTCTTGAAAATATGTGGACTCTATCACTTTTATCTAATTTACATCTCCTTAATCTTTTTATAGAAAAGAAGTGAGTCGTCTGTAATGTGGCGAAAGGAGTACTATATATTGTAAAATATATTCAAATCATTCAATTCTAATAATTATTATGTGAAGTTTATGAATTGTGTGTAGTGCAAATGACTCTCTGCTAGGAATAGAAAAGGCCTTGATATGGACATAAAAGAGTATGATTTCCAGTTATTATGATAAAATATTTTAATTATAATCAAATGATATATATTACATATATATGAATCATTTCATCACAATCAATAATGATATGACAGAGTGTAACATTCCG
Source organism: Salvia miltiorrhiza (assembly GCF_028751815.1). Classification (NCBI taxonomy): domain Eukaryota; kingdom Viridiplantae; phylum Streptophyta; class Magnoliopsida; order Lamiales; family Lamiaceae; genus Salvia; species Salvia miltiorrhiza. The sequence continues at coordinate 505,165 of NW_026651413.1, read as the reverse complement.
TAACGAGGGAAGTGTCTTAGCTACACAATGCGTAGTGCACATTGACGGTAAGATGATGACACGTTGCAATTGTAAAAAGTGTATTCCACTCGGTTTTCCTTTCCACCGGCTCGGGTTTTGAAATGAAATACTGCCATACTTGTTTTACTATTCCTTCAAATACCA